>NW_027332424.1:14068920-14223852 GCF_000442705.2 Elaeis guineensis
CCAGCAACACTTTCTAAAAATCTCACCACCCTTGTAGCAAATTTTGCCACTCAAATTCTCCTCTTTATTTTTCAAAATTTTTTAGATTTTTTCTTATGATTTTTACATCCCTTCTCTCTAGCTCACCCAAAATTCTCAATCAGAAGCTATCTGGGGCATCCTTTATAAATAGGGGACCAGGGGACATTACATGGGATGAAGGGGCACCAACTATTGGCACTCCAACTTCTCACAAGCCAACTAAATTCACTGAGTGAATTTTTGGTAATTCAGATACTTGGAGCAGAAATACTCTTTCTTCTCTACATGCCATAAAAATTTCATTAATTTTTGGCTTTAAAACATAGGATTTTTTATTTATCTTCTAAGGCAATGCGTTTAATAAAGAGCCTTCTTTAAGAAGGACTCTTTATTTCTCATGCTGATTTGAGGTGGGTGGCAATTATATTTTTATGTGGCTTTTGGTGAACATAGAGAACTCCTTCTCCACTTAAAACTAGTCCAAGTTGGATAAAGATCCAACCCAAATTGACCCAATCCCATTAGGTTAAAGCCAACTGGTCTAGGTTAGCTCAAATACTTTGACCCAAACTAATTTGAAAACTTGGGTTAATACAATGTGCTAGCATATCAAATTAACCCATAGAATTTATATTAAACTCTAATTAAATTAGATCAAGATCAAATTCTAAAGTGTGTGATCCATTGGATTTCAAATCTAGCCAACAGTAGATCCGGGCTTTCGACGTAACCCTAATCTGATGAGATTAGGTCACCCGAAGAGTCCCAATCAACTTGGACTCTTTCAAATTGATTCCAGAATCAAATTCTTTTAATTTTTGTCAAGCCTACAAGTCAAGATTGATGTCTAGCAATATGATGACTATCTAAAAGATTTAAAATTTTGATAAAAAATTATCAAAATATCTTTTAGTGGCAAGTTTTCGTGTAATTCAATCTTTCAGTCAAACAACATCCCAGATGAGCTATGGATATGAAAATATGTCAAACTCAATCACTTATTTTTATTATCTCAATTTAAAGATGATGATTCAGTTGATGATATATTAGAAATTTTTTTTCTAACTATTATCCTACTTTGGCTAAAGACTTCCAGAATCACCATCCTATGAGATCACATAGGATGTTCACTTCCCTTATTAGGAGTGATTGATCCCTTATTGATCACTCACAACCTTCATACACACTTCATCATATCCAAAATACCCTGCACAAAGATCAGAGAATCAAGTTAGGTAGTGAATCAAAATATGGATCCATGTACACAAGGTACCATGGTGACCTCAGGTCAAAGGATCACTTACACAACTTCCACTAGAGAATTATCAGTTGACATGTAAATAAAATTCTATTTGATTATTCTCTCATAAGTCAATTCAGTGAACTCATTCTCTAATAAGCACCCATATTCTTGTATTAGTGTCACCACACAAGTGGTTATGAGATCAACCATTCTCATTTCTGAGTATACATAGGACATGCCAGTCTTATCGGTATCATTGATCTCTGACTCAATATAACAATGATAAAAAATATTTAGATCCAAGCTATTAAGGATTTAGGTCTCACTGGCATGATCTCATCACGACTCTAAAATCATGGTCCAAACCTATGGGTTCTTATAATCTTAAAATTAATAAGATGCAGCATATAATGAATCAAAAATATCAATTTATTAATAATATTAATGTCAATATATGAGTTTGAAAATAAATTATAATAAACACCCTATCGCATTCCATATGTGATTGGGCTTGCAGGGCATAATTCTTTCAATCTTCCACTTACACTAAAATCAATCACCCCAATACTTGATACCTATCGATTAAGGTGCAGTCAAACTGCTGCATTGACAAGGCCTTAGTGAATGGGTCTGCTATATTGTTCTTGGTGTCAACACACTGCACATCACATCGTGTCTTTCGACTATCTCCCGAATGAGGTGGAACCATCTTAGGATGTGCTTGGATTTATGATAAGATCTTGGTTCTTTGGCTTGAACAACTGCTCCAGTATTATCACAATAAAGAGGCACTGGTTGTTCAATCCCTGAAATCACACTCAACTCTGTGATGAATTTTTTCATCCAGACGGCCTCCTTAGTAGCCTCACTTGCAGCAATATACTCAGTCTCAGTGATCGAGTCAGTAACAGTTTGCCGTTTGAAATTTTTTCAACTTGCTGAACCACCATACAAGATGAACACATCCAGATATCGATTTGCTATCATCCAGATCAGATTGAAAACTAAAATTGATATAACTTTCTAAATTTAAATTAGATCTATTATATATTAAAAAAATATCTCTAGTTCTTCTCAAGTACTTAAGTATGCTTTTCACAGCTTTTCAATGATCCTCCTCGGATCAGCCTCAAATCTGCTTACAATGCCTAAGGCATAAGCCAAATTAGGCCTGTACATAACATAGCATACATTATTGATCCTACTACCGAAGTATAAAGAATAGAACTCATTCTATTTCTCTCTTTAGTATCTTAGGAGATATCTTCTTAAAGAGTTGTATGCGATGACCTATGGGCAAGTAACCTCTTTTACTTTCCTCTATGTTGAACCTCTTCAATACAAAGTCAATGTACCTAGACTGGGACAAGCTAGCATCCTTTCAATCTATCCCTATAGATCTTTATACCATGAATATAGGATGTTTCACCCAAGTCTTTCATGAAAAACTTTTGTGATAGCCAAGTCTTGACCGATTGCAACATCGAGATATCATTTTTAATGAGCAGTATATCACCCACATACAAGACCAAGAAGATAAGAGCACTCCCACTACTCTTCTTGTACACACAAAGTTCATCTATATTTTGATGAAGCCAAATGATTTGACTGTCTCATCAAAATGAATGTTTTAGCTCCCTCGATGCTTGCTTTAATTCATATATGGATCTATTCAGCTTGCATACCTGATTTGCTCTCCTACTTGAAATAAATCTCTTTGGCTGAGTCATATAGACTTCTTCCTTAATGTTTTCATTGAAGAAGGCAGTCTTGACATCCATCTGTTAGATCTCATAGTTATGGTATGCTGCAATAGCAAGCATTATCCAAATAAACTTGAGCATGGCTACCGGTGAAAAAGTTTCTTCATAATCAACACCTTATTTTTGTCTGAAACCTTTTGCCACAAGCCTGGCCTTATAGATCTCTACCTGGCCATTTGCTCCAATCTTCTTTTTGAAGACCCATTTGTAGCCTATTGGGGTCACATCCTCAGGCGCATCAACCAACGTCCAAACTTGATTGGCATACATAGAGTCTATTTCGGATTTCATGGCATAGAGCCATTTGTCAGTGTCACTACTCATGACAGCTTCCAAATAGGTCGTAGGCTCATCCATTCTCAGTGATGTGGGTTGTGTTGTCATTCTCAATGATAAACCCATATTGAGTGGTACACTATGCACTCTACTCGATCTTCAGAGAGGAGGTGTGTATAGTGGTTGTGCCTCAATAATAGGCACATCTAGTTGAGAATCATCTAGTGAATCCTGGATGGATTGTAGGTTTTGAAACTTTCTCCAAGTTCAACAAACCTCCCCCTGCCTCCTTCTTTTGATAAAATCTTTCTCCAAGAAAATGGCATGCCTAAACAAACACCCTTTGTTAAGTAGAATTATAGAAGTAGTATCTTATACTCTTCTTAGGATAACCTACAAACTTGTATTTTTTCTGATCTAGCATCCAGCTTATGTCCATCAATATTTTTCACATAAGCTGGGCAGCCCCAAATCTTAAGATTCTTAAGATTGGATTTTTTTTCTTTTCATATTTTATATGGAGTGCTAGAAATAGATTTTGAAGGTACTTTATTTTAAAATATATGCTGCAGCCTCGAGGGCGTATCCCCAAAAGGATAATGGAAGATCGTGAAATACATCATGGATTGCATCATATCTAATAGGTATGATTCTTTCTTTCTATAATTCTATTTAATTGTGGAGTATAAAAAAGTATCCATTGAGAGAGTATACCATTTTATTTCAAATAATTGAGAAACTCACTAGACAAGTATTCTCCTTCTCGATCCAATCGAAGAGCTTTAATACTTTTACTAGTTTATTTTTTGACCATTCTTTGATACTCTTTAAATTTGTCAAAGACTTTGGATTTGTATTTTATTAAATACCATATCCAAACCTAGACATTATCATCAATAAATGTAATGAAGTAAGAGTTTCCACCTCTAGCTTGAATCGATATTGGACCACCACACATCAGTATGTACAAGGTCCAAAATGTTACTCGCCCGATCTCCATGTCTAGTAAATGGAGTCTTGATCATTTATTTTATGAGGTAAGATTCATAAGTGTTGGGTGCAAAAATCTGCTTGCGCAGAGAAGCTGGAGTTGGGGAAGCCGCGGTCGCCGCGGGACCTGCAAGGGAAGTCTAAACCGAAGGTGGGGTTGCTCCGGCAAGACCCTCCGACGCTCAAGTCAGTTCTCTGCCTCAACAAGAATGGAGTGCTCGAACGGAGAATTTAGCAAAGTTTTGGGATAAGAAAATGAGCTTAAAGAATAACGTATCTGGGTCCCCCTTTTATAGGCGGAGGAGGCAACGGATTGATGGCGACGTTTGTAACCGTCTGGTAGTGGGCCGCCCATGGTCAGGGGAATTGATTGCGAAAGATAGTGGGGTAGACCCGTGGCTATCGTCATAGCCCGCCACGTAGGGCCTGTTGCAGGTAGTGGAGCGACGTCCGTTGCCGCTAGTTGTCAGCGAGTAGTGGGATCGTGCAGCACCTGCCGCAGGGAGCGGAGCAAAATCGTGGCCGTTGACACAGCCTGTCAGAGAGTAATGGGTCCGCCGCAGGGGGTGATGGAGCCGGCGGGATCGCTACAGGAAGTGGAACAGGATCATGGTTGTTATTATGATCTGCCAGGGGTGCGGATCTGTTGATCGAGGTTCGCAGTGGTCGGAGTTCGGCCTTTGTAGGAGTCCGGGAGGGGTCCTCCTTTCGGTTGAGGTCGTGGTGGAGTCCGGCTAGCAGCTGTACTGAGTCGAGCCTGGCTCCCGTAGGAGTCGGGCGAAACGTATGCTGTCGATGGTGGGCCGGCTCCGTAGGAGTCCGGCGAAGTGTTCTGCTGTGAGGGCTCGCTCCCGTAGGAGTCCGGCGGAGCCGTTTTGCTGTCGATGGCGGAGCCCGGCTCCGTAGAGTCCGGGGAGCGTTCGCTGTCGTGGGGAGCCGGCTCTCGTGGTCGGGCGGAGCCGTCTGCGTCGATGGAGGAGCCCGGCTCCGTAGGAGTCCGGGCGGAGCGTTTGCTGTCGATGGAGGAGCCGGCTCCGTAGAGTCCGGGAGAGCTATGCTGGTCGGGCGGAGCCGACTCCCGTAGGAGTCCGGGCGGAGCCGTTCTGCTGTCGATGGCGAGCCGGCTCTCTAGGAGTCCGGCGGAGCCGTTCGCTGTCGATGGAGGAGCCCGGCTCCCGTAGGAGTCCGGCGGAGCTGTGCTGCGTCGATGGGGAGCCCGGCTCCCGTAGGAGTCGGGCGGAGCCGTTCTGCGTCGATGGTGGAGCCCGGCTCCCGTAGGAGTCCGGGCGGAGCCGTCTGCTGTGATGGCAGAGCTGCTCCGTAGATCCGGCGGAGCCGTTCGTTGTCGATGAGGAGCCCAGCTCCCGTAGGAGTCCGGACGGAGCGTTTTGCTGTCGATGGAGGAGCCCGGCTCCCGTAGGAGTCCGGGCGGAGCCGTGTTGCTTCGATGGCGAGCCAGCTACTCGAAGTCGATTCCGTCGAGGATTTCGACTGTGGGTATTTTATACCCAACACCAGTCCCCTACTTTCAGTTTGAATTTCAAGCGAAGGAAGTACACCAGAGAGAGATGTGCACAGCCAGAATCGCTCCTTCGAATCCTGCGCACTGCCGCCCCCAGATATTTTGACATTTAATGCGCGCACGTCAAAGTCCATTTTTCGATGAAGGTGACCTGAAAAGTCTTTTCAGAACCCTCATTGAAATGCGATCCCAAGCGTCGTACCGCGGAATTTGTGAGCGGTTAACCCTCGATGGCGATGAAGGGGATAAGCGCGACACGTGGCACACACCAGCTGGCTCAGGAATACCCGCCGCCATAACTGTGCCAGGATCCGTCGGCTATTTAAACCCCTCAGTCCCTTCGTGGCTTCATCCTGGCGCTTTTCTTTCGTCTGAGAGTCTTGCTTCTCTCGCACCAGTCCTTGTCTCCTTCCCTCACACCATGTCCTCTACTCGGGAGGCTGTTCTTGAGGGAATTTTTAGGGCTTGGAGGAAGGTGAGGAGGAGAATGGCGACCGGTGAGAATGTCCGTCGTTTTAAAGGAGGCCCAAGGAAGAATTCCTTCAACAACAGGGGTTTAATAACGGGGGCTGTCGGTGAAGTTATTCTGCCCATGAATTTCGGAGTAGCAAG
Organism: Elaeis guineensis; assembly: GCF_000442705.2. Taxonomy (NCBI): domain Eukaryota; kingdom Viridiplantae; phylum Streptophyta; class Magnoliopsida; order Arecales; family Arecaceae; genus Elaeis; species Elaeis guineensis. The sequence goes on from NW_027332424.1 coordinate 14,075,348, forward strand.
GTGGGGTGATACCGGTCAAGAGGGCAGAGCAGTCGTCATAAGCCATGACGGGATCCTTGACGCCGTCGGGGCCAAGAGACCAGAGGCGGTCGGCGTCGACGGTGGGGCAGTAGAACTTATTGCGGGGACGGTGGAAGTAACGCATGCCGACCTTGCCGGAGCATCTTGGGTGCGGCCGTCGTGGTGCATTCGGTGATGAGGCACATCTCTGGTGTCGCTACCGCTCCTGAAGTGGCTACGGTTCTTCTTGAAACAGGTCTTCGCTACTACCGCCGTGCCCTTACCGCCTCCGGAGATCTATCCCACCCCTTTCCCGCTAAGGTTGGGACTTCGAAAACAGAATGAGGCGAGATGGGGCGAGAGCTGTTACACGCACTGGAGAACGCGACTGAGAAGGATAGAGACAGAGAGAGGAGTTCGTAGCTCGGAGCGGCCTCCGGTTCGTCCTGCCCGAACCGTGCCTGCGAGACTTGCGATGACGTGTATCTTCTTTTTCTTCTTTTTTCCTGACCCACCGGGTCCTGTGACGTATACTTTTGTTAAATGAAAAAGAGATTTTGGTACCTCGTCTGCATCTTGCGTTAAATAGTTGTCTGTCGAATTTCTTCATTTTTCTTTCCTTCTCTTCGTCTATGTTACGTCGTCCCAAGTTCGTCGGCGACCTCTTCAGTACATGTGGGGTCATCATTCGCCGAGCTCCTTTTCGGCTTTTATGCCATTCGAAGATACCCACTTGTCAGGTTTGCTTGGGGCCCTTCGGGCCCAAGATTCCTCCTAGGGCTTGAACCCGGGGATTCGAGCTCCCGTTGCCTTCGGGCACTATTTGCTTTTCTTTTTTGCTTGGATTTTTCTCTGCTGAAGTCGGGGCTAAGTTCGGCTCCCTTGACAGTCCGAATGGAGAAGCCCTCCTGAAGTTGGAGTAGCCCGGCTCTCGTAAGAGTCAGGGCAAAGTTTTCCTGCAATCAAAGTCATAGGCAAAGTCGGCTTCCGTAGAGTCCGGGTGGGGTTGTCCTGTAGCTGATGTCGGCGATGGAGCCCGGCTCCCGTAGGAGTCCGGGTGAAGTCTTTTTTGTTGTTGGAACCCGGCTGCCGTAGGAGTCCGGGTAAGTCTTCTTTGCCGTTAGAACCCGGCTCCCGTAGGAGTCCGGGCCTTTCATTTTGCTCGAGCCGGCATGAGGTTCTCCTCGTGTTCCTGACACGGCTGTGGGGGTACATTGGGGCGTTGTAAGGCCTCTCCCCCTATCCGGTCTAAAAGAACCGGGCCTTCGACTTTGCTCAAGTTAGGGCGAGGTTCTCCTCCTGTCCCTAACAGGGCTGTGGGGGCACATATGGGCGTTGGAGGCCTCTCCCCCCATCCGGTCTAAAAGAATCGGGCCTTCGACTTTGCTCAAGTTAGGGCGAGGTTCTCCTCCTATCCCTAACAGGGCTGTGGGGGCACATATGGGCGTTGCGAGGCCTCTCCCCCCATCCGGTCTAAAAAAACCGGGCCTTCGACTTTGCTCAAGTTAGGGCGAGGTTCTCCTCCTGTCCCTAACAGGGCTGTGGGGGCACATATGGGCGTTGCGAGGCCTCTCCCCCATCCGATCTAAAAGAACCGGGCCTTCGACTTTGCTCGAGTTAGGGCGAGGTTCTCCTCCTGTCCCTAACAGGGCTGTGGGGGCACATATGGGCGTTGCGAGGCCTCTCCCCCCATCCGGTCTAAAAGAACCGGGCCTTCGACTTTTATAAGGTTGCCCTCTTGTTTTTGATATAGTTTGCTTGAATTGTCCCAAGACAAATGGACACGCATTTTTTGATTAGGACGAAATTACTGGTAGTACATCCGTAAGTTTTCTGAACTCCATGGTCGCGGGAGGTCGGCTCCTCCGAGCTCCTTAAGATAATAAGTTCCAGGCCGGACTACTTCTTTGACCTCGTAAGGTCCCTCCCAGTTTGGGGCAAGCTTCCCCTGGCCCTGTGGTTGCGAGACAGCAGCTCGTCGGAGCACTAGATCTCCTGCTTTAAATGCCTTGTTCTTGACTCGGGCATTGTAATATCGGGCAACTTTCTGTCTGTAGGCTGCCATTCGAACCTGAGCAATCTCCCGCCTTTCTTCCAGCAGGTCGAGGTTGGCTCTGAGACTCAGTGCGTTTTGGGGTTCGTCGAATGCCACGACTCGTGCCGATGGGAGTTTAAGCTCGATCGGGATGACGGCTTCCGTACCAAAGGCTAAAGCAAAGGGAGTCTCCCCTGTAGGCAACCTCTGGGTGGTTCGATACGCCCATAGCATATGATAAAGTTCGTCCGCCCAAGTTCCTTTTGCTTTTTCGAGCCTTGTCTTAATCCCCTGCAAAAGGGTTCTGTTAGTTACCTCAGCTTCACCGTTCGCCTGAGGATGGGCCACTGATGTGAAGTTGTGGGAGATGTTTAGATCTTCACAGAATTCAGCAAATCTGGCTCCCGTGAATTGCCGTCCATTATCAGTGATTAGGGTTCTAGGTAAACCGAACCTGCACATGATCGATTTCCAGACGAAATCCTGCACTTTCACTTCTGTGATTTTTGCTAGTGGCTCGGCCTCGACCCATTTGGTGAAGTAGTCGATTGCTACAAGGAGGAATTTCCTTTGACTGGACGCCATGGGAAAGGGGCCAAGAATATCCATCCCCCATTGTGCAAAAGGCCATGGGGCACTCAAGGGTGTGAGCTCGGTAGCAGGTTGTCTCTGGACGTTGGCGTATCTCTGGCATCGATCACATTTTTTGACATATTCGATCGAATAGTGATGCATTGTTGGCCAGTAATACCCTTGGCGGAGTAGCTTGTGGGATAGAGACCTGGCACCCAAGTGGCTTCCGCAAGCTCCCTCGTGTACTTCCCATAAAGCGTAGTCAGCTTCTGAGGGCCGGAGGCACCTCAAGAGGGGCAAGGAGTACGATCTTTTGTACAATTTGCCCTCATAAAGGATGTACCGGGAGGCTTGATTTTAGAGTTTCCGGGCCTCTTTCGCGTCCTGGGGGAGAATCCCATCTCTAAGATAGGTTACCAGCGGGTCGACCCAGCTGGGCTCGTGGTCGATCTCCATGACGAGTCGCAGTTCTTCCGTACTCGGATATTTTAAAACTTCAAAGAGGACGCCTTTGGGCAATTCGGCCGGAGCCGATGTCGCCAGTTTGGAGAGAAGATCGGCTCTGGTATTCTCCGACCTTGAAATTTGCCTGATGTCGAAATTGCCAAAGGTAGGGGTGAACTCCTTCACCTTCTCAAGATATTTGGCCATACTGTCCTCCCGCACTTCAAAGCTCCCGCTGACTTGCCCCACCACAAGTTGGGAATCGCTGTGCACCCAGAGTTGACCTATTCCAAGCTCCCTGGCGACCCTCAATCCTCGATCAGAGCTTCATATTCCGCTCCATTGTTTGTTGCAGGGAATTCGAAATGCAGAGCGTACTCCGCGATGACTCCCTCCGGGCTGGTCAAGATCAGGCCTGCACCCGCGCCTGCCATGTTGGAAGATCCGTCCACATGGAGGGTCCAAAAGCGATCGGAGGAACTGGCTTCTTCGTCGGGGGAGTTCGGTTGAGTCTTCAGGTCATCAATTTTGCTTTGCTCAGGTTCGGCCTCCTCGGGGATGGTGCACTCTACTATGAAATCCGCCAATATTTGGGCCTTTATTGCCGGTCTAGGTTTGTAGTTGATGTCGAATTCTGTGAGCTCGATTGTCCATTTTGCCATTCTCCCAGAGGTATCAGCTCGGTGCAAGACCGCCTTGATCGGTTGATCGGAGAGTAACGTCACCGTGTGCCCTTGAAAGTAAGGCCGAAGTCTCCGAGCTGCAATCAACAAGGCGTAGGTCAGTTTTTCTAATTTAGTATACCTGGTCTCGGCGTCCCTCAACACGCGACTGATGTAGTAGATCGGTCACTGGACTTTCATTTCCTCTTTGACAAGGACAGCTGCAAGGGCTGTGGGAGAGACTGCCAGGTACAAAAATAGTTTCTTCTTAGGCTCGGGCTTCGCCAGCAGCGAGGGCGAGCTAAGGTAGCTTTTTACTTTTTCGAATGCCTGTTGGCATTCAGAGGTCCAACAAAAGTTCTTCGGCTGCTTGAGGGTTTGAAAGAAGGGCAAACATCGTTCGGCCGACCTCGCGACAAAGCGATTAAGAGCCGCGACTCTTCCCGTGAGGCACTGAACCTCCTTGATCGACCTTGGGGCGGTCATATTTTGGATGGCGCAAATTTTCTCCGGATTGGCCTCGATCCCGCACCCCGATACCATGAAGCCCAGGAACTTTCCTGAGGTTACCCCAAAGGCGCATTTGGTCGGGTTCAGCTTCATTCTATACTTTCGAAAAGTGCCAAAGGTTTCCTCGAGGTCGGCGACATGATTTTCGGAAGACCTACTTTTCACGAGCATATCGTCCACGTAAACCTCCATGTTTCGGTCGATCTGCTCCTTGAAGATTTTGTTCACCAGTCGCTGATAGGTTGCGCCCGCGTTCTTGAGGCCGAACGGCATAACCCTGTAGCAGTAAAGGCCGCGATTAGTGATAAAAGCTATCTTTTCTTCATCTTCCAATGCCATTCTAATCTGATTATAGCCAGAGAACGCGTCCATAAAAGTGAGAAGCTCATGGCTCGAGGTAGCGTCCACCAGTTGGTCGATCCTGGGAAGGAGGTAGCTGTCCTTTGGGCAAGCCTTATTCAGCTTTTTGAAGTCGATACACATCCTCCACTTGCCGTTTGCTTTCTTGACCAAGACAACATTGGAGATCCACTCAGGATAATTGACTTCCTTGATAAATCCGGCCTTGAGAAGTTTATCCACTTCCTCGGCTATTGCCTTCTGCCTCTCCGGGGCATGACTCCGGATTTTTTCTTTTGTCGGCCGATGTTTAGGGTCGACCGCCAGATGATGTTCCATGACTTCTGTGTCGATCCCCGGCATATCCCCGGGACCCATGCGAAAACGTCTGCATTCCTTCGGAGGAAATCCACGAGACGCGTTCGCACCTCCTCCTCCAGGTTGGAGCCAATTAACACCACATGCTCCGCATTCCCATCATTCAAAGGAATTGGTATTAGGTCCTCGATTGGACCGCCCCTCTCTTCAGTGAGGTCATCGCGTGCATCAATCCATCGACCGGACAGAGGTCCGCTTGATCGTTTCTTTGCAGGGCAATATTGTAGCAGTGCCTGGCCAGCACTTGGTCTCCCCGGACTTCTCCGATCCCCTTGTTGGTGGGGAACTTCAATTTCAAATGGTAGGTCGAAACAACGGCTCTGAGGGCATTGAGGCCGGGTCGGCCAAGAATTGCATTGTAGGCAGATGGCACCTTTACCACCAGAAAATTCACCAGGGCTCTGGACTGCTTTGGATGCTGGCCCGCGGTCACAGTTAGAGCTATCATTCCTTCCGTCGGAACGGCGTCACCAGTAAACCCTATTAAGGGGGAGCAGATCGGCCTTAGATGACCGCCAAGAGTGGCCATTCTTGAAAAGGCATTGTAGAACAAGATGTTGGCCGAACTTTCATTGTCGACGAGAATGCGACGGACGTCATAATTTGCTATGTTCAAGGAAACTACGACCGCGTCGTTATGAGGGAATTGGACTCTCTGGGCATCTTCTTCAGTGAAGGCTATGGGTTCTTCAACTTTTTGCCGCTTGAGGGATGCAGCTGATGTGCTGATTGCCCCCTGCCGGGATTCCCCCGAGATGACGTTGACGGAATCCGGCGGAGACTGGTCACCCGGCCACCCTTTATCGGCGACCATAGTCGGAGGTAGTTGTGCAGAAACCTCGCGAGAGGGCATCGGATGGGGAAAAGAGGATTGGGTGCCGGAAAAGATGGCCGGAAGTGGGTCCGTTGAGCGCTCCTTCAAGAACAAGGGTGCTGCGAAGACAGCCCCTTCCTCTAGCGCCAATCTTGTTGGTGCAAAAATCTGCTTGCGCCGGAGAAGCTGGAGTCGGGGAAGCCGCGGTCGCCGCCGGGACCTGCAAGGGAAGTCTAAACCAGAGGTGGGGTTGCTCCGGTAAGACCCTCCGACGCTCAAGTCAGTTCTCTGCCTCAACAAGAATGGAGTGCTTAAACGGAGAGTTTAGCAGAGTTTTGGGATAAGAAAATGAGCTTAAAGAATAACGTATCTGGGTCCCCCTTTTATAGGCGGAGGAGGCAACGGATTGATGGCGACGTTTGTAACCGTCTGGTAGTGGGCCGCCCATGGTCAGGGGAATTGATTGCGAAAGATAGTGGGGTAGACCCGTGGCTATCGTCATAGCCCGCCACGTAGGGCCTGTTGCAGGTAGTGGAGCGGCATCCGTTGCCGCTAGTTGTCAGCGAGTAGTGGGATCGTGCAGCACCTGCCGCAGGGAGTGGAGCAGAATCGTGGCCGTTGACACAGCCTGTCAGAGAGTAATGGGTCCGCCGCAGGGGGTGATGGAGCCATGCGGGATCCGCTACAGGAAGTGGAACAGGATCATGGTTGTTATTGTGATCTGCCAGGGGGTGCGGATCTGTTGATCGAGGCTCGGCAGTGGTCGGAGTTCGGCCTTTGTAGGAGTCCGGGAGGGGTCCTCCTTTCGGTTGAGGTCGTGGGTGGAGTCTGGCTCCAGCAGCTGATACTGAGGTCGGAGCCTGGCTCCCGTAGGAGTCCGGGTGGAACTGTACTGCTGTCGATGGCGGAGCCCGGCTCCCGTAGGAGTCCGGGCGAAGCTGTTCTGCTGTCGATGGCGGGGCCCGGCTCCCGTAGGAGTCCGGGCGGAGCCGTTCTGCTGTCGATGGCGGAGCCCGGCTCCCGTAGGAGTCCGGGCGGAGCCGTTCTGCTGTTGATGGAGGAGCCTGGCTCCCATAGGAGTCCGGACGGAGCCGTTCTGCTGTCGATGGAGGAGCCCGGCTCCCGTAGGAGTCCGGGCGGAGCCGTTCTGCTGTCGATGGAGGAGCCTGGCTCCCGTAGGAGTCCGGGCGGAGCTGTGCTGCTGTCGATGGCGAAGCCCGACTCCGTAGTCGGCGGAGCGTCTGCTCGATGGCGGAGCCCGGCTCCCGTAGGAGTCCGGGCGGAAGCCGTTCTGCTGTCGATGGAGGAGCCCAGCTCCCGTAGGAGTCCGGGCGGAGCTGTGCTGCTGTCGATGGCGGAGCCCGGCTCCCGTAAGACTTCGGGCGGAGCTGTTCTGCTGTCGATGGCGGAGCCCGGCTCCCATAGGAGTCTGTGCGGAGCCGTTCTGCTGTCGATGGCGGAGCCCGACTCCCATAGGAGTCCGGGCGGAGCCGTTCTGCTGTCGATGGAGGAGCACGGCTCCCGTAGGAGTCCGGGCGGAGCCGTTCTGCTGTCGATGGAGGAGCACGGCTCCCGTAGGAGTCCGGGCAGAGCCGTGTTGCTGTCGATGGCGGAGCCCGGCTACTCGAAGTCGATTCCGTCGAGGATTTCGGCTGTGGGTATTTGATACCCAACACCCATCAAGATAAATTCTCATCAATCTCCATAGCAAGCCTTGTAGATATCACAACAAACCTACTATGATTTTTAATAGGATATTGACTAGGCATGATGGAAGGCATATGTAGTGTTCAAAACACTGAGTTACCTTCATTCAAGATTTAAACTAATCCAATTGATCAGAAAAGTATTAAGATTAGTGGAGGTCCCCCCATTACTTTTTTTAGACACCAATAAAATTGGTCAGACTAGCAATGAAACCAATTAAATAACCATCGTACTTGAAACACTCCTTAGATACCAATTGATTAATCGATTCAAAAAATAGGTCATCTACTGGTTCACAACACTATGACTTAATATGAGGGCTTTAATGGTCTCAAGCACATCCTAAATCAATCAATCACAATGACATACTATTATAGTTGTATCTTAACAATCATAACAACTAATCATAGCATCCAATCATATCTCTAAGATATGAAAATATAATCATGATTATAACTAAGCATATTTAGCATATCACATATGCATAAAATTCTAATAACATGCATGAATACAAAATATTCTTTTCGTGGTTCTTCTTTTTGGGACATCATAGTGGCACCCCTACATGCCATAAGAGTACCCTATAGAATAGGAAGAGAGGATCTTTGAATCCTACTTGCTCTTATGATCGGACGATCTGATGATGAACCCCAATTAGAGTACTAAGTTACTAAAAAAATTTTATACGTACATCATATATTTTATATTTAAAACATATTTCTAAGACATACTAGGGTTTGGATGTTCAATCAGGTTCAATCATTGGCCCGACTTGAACTAAACCAAAAATCCATACTTGATCACAATCAAAATAATAATTTAATCTTTGATTACATAAATCAAGATGGACTCTGATACCACTGTTGGGTTTCAGTGGCACAACAGAAGGGTTAGGTATTTAAAATTTCATTCAAACATCCGATGCACCAAAAATCCTAATGCCCAAAAATCTTTGACTATATCAATCAAAGTACAATTAAAATAAATTTAGATCAGAAGAATACCTATAGTGCTAATCTAATTTTCATGAGGCATCCAAGTGTCTGTCCTTCAATGATGATCTACATGAAAATTGAACCAAGAACAGTGCTCTTTCTTCACCTTGCTTCAAAAGTTTCAGCCCCTAGAACTTGACTAGCCACCAATCGATCAGATCTTCCTTCAGACTTGAGTCTGAACCTCTCAGAACCACCCACTGGACCTGACCATCCTTTTCTAGACCTCTTAAATCCTTAAAGCTATTAGGATTAGGCTTGTCTTAAAAGAACAAGCCTTTGTCCTAAACCCTAGAGTTGTAAGAGAGGGAGAGAGGGAGTGGATAGGAGATATAAGAATTGAATGATCAACCCTTCTGCCATCTCCTATTTATAGCACCAGATGGGGTGCCAATAGAGAAGGCACATCTCATCTAGAAAGCGATATCAAGTCATCGTATCACTTATCTAAGAGTCTTTAAACAGAAGGACTCTTCAGGATGTGATACATCGATTTCAGCCCTCTCATGCGTGCATGCCCAGAATGAGACGCAATTGGCATCTCTTTTTTGGCTACTTCCAGGTGGCTTGACCTGACCCAAATATCCACCAAATTGGGCTAGCAAATCAATAAGGCATGAGACCAAATTGATCTCCAAAGGAGCTAGGATTTTCACATGTGCTAGCATGCTTACCAGAATCCTGATTAAATCCAAAATTTCAATCAACCATTTTTAAAAGGATCCTTAACCAATTTTCATGTGTGTGACCATTGGATTCTACATCTAACTAGTAGTAGATCCGAGTACAAGTTGACCTAATTTGATTAGATTTTAATCTAACCGATTTAGGTCCAATTGAGCTAACCTGAGCTCAACAATTAGAACTCTTTCTAATTGGCGATCGAATTAAACTCTTTAACTCGATCAGATCTACAAGTCAAGATTGATATCTAAGAACGTAACATGACTAGCCAGAAGATGTAGAATTTGATGAAAATATCAAATATACCATTCAGTGGTAAGTTATCATGCAATTCAATCCTTTGATCATCCCTGCACCCTGAATATATTCATGAGTATGAACCATGTCAAACTCAAACACATATTCATATCGATTTTTAATTAATCAATGATGACTCTGTAGGAACCAGATCTAGGGTTTCAGGGTTAGATCTTGAAAAAGAGGATTAGATCTTGAAACTTTTTCAAGATCATACAGCGGAAGACTAAAATAAATCAAAATTTATTTTCTAAGATCAAAAAAATCCCTAGATCTAAGATCCTATTACATGATTATTACATGGTAAAAAATCAAAAATTAAAATATATAAATATAGCATGAACTACATGTTGATCATATCAACATGTTTTTATACTACATCTAATGTATGTATTAAATAATAGATCAGATCTATTATCTTGCAAGTTAGACGTTCTAACCTTGCTGATCTGGGCTTGAGGATGATGTTGCAAGCCGCACACACGTCCGGCCTCTAGGAGTCGTCCACACGAGCCCACGAATCTCGATCAGAAGTCCTGCTTCAGGAAATCAGCACAGTATGCTAGTACTGCGCTGATCCTTCTTTGATAGTTGATCAGGTGCCTCCTTCTTCTTGATTTGGACTCTTCCAAAGATGGAAAGTAGAAGGAGGAGTTTCAGATCTGAGACACTCTCAGGAAACTCAAGATGGAAGGAGGAAAGATATGAAAATAAAAACCCTAGAAGAAGACCCTCTTCTTCTTCACGTTTTTCTCTCTAGATACCCAAACTTGCATCTTTTATATCTCCACGACCCAAAGGTATTTCTCTCTGATTTTTGGATGGAAGAAAGGTCTCTCGAAAAGCTATCTCCTCTTAAAATTTCACGAAGAAACTCATCTTATATAGAGAGATATGGTAGAGTCCTTGTCTAGGTCAAACACCTAGTCAAGGCTTATCCAAACATGGCAAGTAAAGGGACGCCCAACTCTTGAGCACCTCCTTCATATTTTCGTGGATGGATCAACAGAAAAGGGTGCACAATGTAAACCCTAAAAGTTACGAAAATTCCAAAACAAATTTGGATAAATTCGGTGCAAAATTGAAAGAGTTTTGGATTTCTAAAACTCTATCTCATAGAATTCAAAATCCAAACTTATTCCTTTTAGATTTGATCCAAACCACCTTCCATGTAAGAAAGAAGAGAAGAGACCTTTTGTGAATGTGAGAGAGATCTGGGAGAGGGCTTTTGTCGCACAAAATAAGTGGATATTGGCGTTGAATAAGAGAGAGGGCGTGGAGAAGGCTTATGTGGCGCAAGGAGGAATCCTAGTCCTACTAGGATTCTGTCTCATGACTTGTTTTAATTTGGTTTCCCAAACCAAATCAAATCAAAATTAGATCAACCTAATTAAGATAGGTCTTAACCTAATTAAGAACCTAATTTAATCAGATTAAATTAGATTTAAATCTGATTTAATTTTCTAATCAAATTAGAAATTAGATTGACCCAAGTCCTAGTTGAACTAGGACTAGTCTTTCCTTGCACTTGGCTTATCCAATAAACCAATTGGACTTGATCCAATCAAGCCCAAACTAAATCTAATTAAATCATATTTAATTAGACTTAATCTCAGCCCATTGGCTTAATCAAATTAAGCCAATTAGCAATCAAATTGCTAATCGATCCTCCTGCAACACTTGCACTGGGTTAAATGTCAATCGTATTGATTATTTAACCCTATAATGATTCTTAATCGTTGATCAACCATCCGATCGGATCATGAACTCTAATGTGTGTGACCTCATAGGTCCGAACCTAAGCCGGTAGCATAGAAATAAATTTCTATACCAATCGAAGTGACCATCTAGCAATGGTACCCGACGTCCGGATAGGTCGAATGTGTAGAACAACATCCTTAGAACCCATGCGGATATAGTTTTCATATAATTCATCCCCTTGACCAAAATGATCATAGGACACCCCAGAGCTCAACTGTCAACTCTGATCAGGTTGTCCACATTGTATTTCAAAATATCAAATCCATCTGATGGATTACCCTGGCCAAGGTTTTGTTAAATTGAAATACAGCGACTCATTCTTCTCCAACTCTTGGAGTGGTCAATCCCATCTCGATCACACTCTGACTTCGCAAGTACTTGACTGTGCCCAGAAGCCTTCCGTCTCTGAATTAGAAATTCAGTTAGTCCAGTACCAAAGCACAGTGAGTTGCTTGCAAGTCACTGAGGTGATCTCAAGTCTAAGGGACACTCATACCTATATCCCATCAGAGACATTCTCGACAGCAGAATGCTCTGGAGTTGGTCACGTTCAATGACGATGTACCCTTACATCTCACCTGTATGCCATACCAGTGTCTCCACACTCCTTGGTTAAGAGGACAACCAACCCATATGGCCTACAGCGACCTATGCTCGATAGAAGCTGTCGTCCTTATTAACAGCCTATCATTTGGTCGTGAACAGTTTTAAGGACTAATCGATAAATCCTCTCTTTATCGAACTTAAATAGTCCTAAGGACTTCATCATAACAACGGAGTTCATTAGAAGATGAAAGCTTATGATGAAAATGCCAAATATATTTTATTTATTAACAAATCAATTACAATACTTGGTTGCTCAACCATCAACAGCTTGACGATTGGCTTTTTGGGACACATTTTCCAACAACTCCCACTTGTCCTAAAGCCACTCGGCACAGTATCTAATACCCATCTTCGACTTGTGGTTGTCGAACTCCTTTATTGCCAGGGCTCTAGTGAAGGGGTCGGCTAGGTTCTCCTTTCAGTCGATCTTCTGAAGGTCGACGTCACCTCGATCCACGATCTCTCGGACCAGGTGGAAGCGGTGCAAGATGTGCTTCGTCCGCTGATGTGCTTGGGTTCCTTCACCTGAGCTATGGTACCAGTGCTGTCGCAGTAGAGCAGGACCGGACCATCGAGGGACGGTGCTACTCCGAGCTCGTTGATGAATTTCCTCAGCCACACAGCTTCCTTCGCGGCATCTGATGCTGCGATATACTCTGCTTCACAAACAGAGTCTGCCACAGTATGCTGCTTGGAACTCTTCCAGCAGATGGCTCCATCATTCAGAGTAAAGATATAACCCGACACACTCCTGCTGTCATCATGGTCAGATTGGAAGCTAGAGTCTGTGAACCCCACAAGTTTCAGATCTGACTCGCCATAAATCAACCATTGGTCCTTAGTATTTCTCAAATACTTAAGGATGGCTTTAACCACTTTCCAGTGCTTTTCTCCAGGATCAGATTGGTATCTACTCACTACTCCTAGTGAGTATGCCACATCTGGTCTTGTACATGTCATGGCGTACATGATAGATCCCACGGCTGAAGCATATGGGACTCTACTCATACGCTCTCTCTCTTCAGGAGTTGTCGGACAATCCTTCTTAGAGAGAGAAATTCCTTGGCCTATCGGTAGATAGCCCTTCTTGGAATTCTCCATGCTGAACCTCTTCAGCACAGTATCTATGTACATGGACTGGGATAACCCAAGCATCCTTTTAGATCTATCCCTATAGATCTTCATCCCTAGGATGTAGGATGCTTCACCCAAGTCCTTCATGGAGAACTGTGATGATAACCAAACTTTTATTCCCTGTAGTGCGGGGATGTCATTCCCGATTAAGAGAATGTCATCCACGTACAAGACAAGGAATACCACAACTGGACCATTTGCCCATTTATAGATGCAGGGCTCTTCTCCATTCTTAATGAAGCCATACATTTTGATCACCTTATCAAAATGCATGTTCCAACTCCGAGAAGCTTGCTTCAATCCATAAATGGATCTCTGAAGCTTGCACACCTTGGACTCATCTGTGGATGTAAACCCCTCAGGTTGTATCATATACACCTCTTCAGTCAGCTCTCCATTCAGGAAAGCTATCTTTACATCCATCTGCCAGATCTCATAATCTAGATGGGCAGCTATTGCAAGCATTATCCGAATAGATTTGAGCATTGCCACAAGGGAAAACGTCTCGTCATAGTCAATACCATAATGTTGACGATACCCCTTGGCAACCAGACGGGCTTTATAGGTCTCCACCTTTCCGTCTGCGCCCCTCTTCCTTTTGAAGACCCATTTACACCCAATGGGTTTAACCCCTTCAGGTGGGTCAACCAATGTCCATACATCGTTGACCTTCATGGACTCCATTTTGGATTTCATGGCTTCAAGCCATTTCTCGGAATCAGGTCTCTGCATAGCATCCATATAGGTGATCGGATCCTCATTATTCTCATCAAGTTCAATGGGATCACCGTCCCGGATCAAGAAACCGTAGTATCTGTCCGGCTGACGCGGTACTCTACCGGATCGCCTTAATGGTGCAGGTATATTGGGCTCCGGATGTGATCTAATCATATCCGACTCAGGTTCAGCTATTGGTGTCGGTCCTTCTACCTGTTGAACTTCATCAAGTTCAACCTTAGAGGCAACGGTTCCTTCACCAAGGAACTCTTTTTCTAAAAAGATTGCCTTAAGGCTGACGAACACCTTTTGTTCATCAGCATGGTAGAAAAAAATATCTTTTTGTCTCTTTGGGGTACCCTATGAATGAGCATTTGTCAGACCTAGGTCCAAGTTTGTCTGTGACTCATCCTTTGACATAGGCCGGGCACCCCCAGACCCTAAGGTGTGAAAGTACTGGCTTACGCCCTGTCCATATCTCATATGGAGTCTTAATTACAGACTTACTTGGAATCCTATTTAACAGATAACAGGCCGATTTGAGTGCATATCCCCAGAAGGATATCAGCAAGCTAGCAAAAAAAACCATCATGGATCGGACCATGTCTAACAAAATCTGATTCCTCCTTTCAAACACACCATTATGCTGTGGTGTTCCTGGAGGAGTCCATTGAGAGAGAATCCCATTCTCTCCTAGATATGTGAGAAACTCACTAGAAAGGTATTCTCCTCCTCGATCAGATCGAAGAGTTTTAATACTCTTCCCAGTTTATTTTTCTACTTCACTTCAGAATCGTTTGAACATTTCAAATGAATCCGACTTATGTTTCATCAGATAGACATATCCATATAGGTATAGGTCATCCGTGAAAGCTATGAAGTAGAAATATCCACCTCTAGCACTGGTGCTCATGGGTCCGCATACATCAGTATGTACTAGGCCCAAGAGCTCAGTAGCTCTCTCACCTTTTCCAGTAAAAGGTGACTTGGTCATTTTACCAAGAAGACAGAACTCACAGGTTGGAAGTGATTCACAATCACTGACTTTGAGGATTCCCTCTTGAGTCAACCTGTTTATTCTGTTCTTATTTATATGACCTAGCCTCCAATGCCATAAGTAGATATTTGACACACTATCTAATCTAGGGTGCTTGCCAGTAGAATAGACTCTTATCAGGCTTGACCTTTTTGGTCTGGCTCTGCACTGATGTCCTAGCCTGAACCCGTGGTAGTTCTGAAGCAAACCCAGAAGACAAACCTCCCACTAAGTTCACCGACTCCTTGTAAAGTTGGTGATCCTTCTCAAAGTTCTGAAGCAACCCCAGTAACCCGTGGTAGTTCTCTTCAAGCTTTGTCATTCTATAATGAGTAAGGAATGGGAGATAAGACTTGGGCAGCGAGTTCAGTATTGCATCTTTCCCAAGCTGCTCATGCAAGGGAAAGCCGAGCTTGCTCAATCGTTCCATCAGCTCGATCATGTACAATACATGATCAGTGATAGAGACTCCATCCCGTATTTTGGCGTTGAAGATGGCACAACTAGTCTTGTGCCTCTCTACGTCATCGGGTGTGCCAAAGGTATCCTCCAACACTTGAAGCATGTCCTTTGGCTGAGCCGTCTCGAATCTGCGACTGAACTCATCGCTCATGATAGCAGCCAGCATGATACAGCGCACCGTGGTCCGGTCATTGAGCCACTTCTGGTAAGTGTCTCTGACTGTTCCATGTGCATTGACAGCTGGCTCCTTAGGTGCAGGATCCATTATCACATATAGGATCCGTTCATGCTCCAGGACTATCTTCAATTTTCGGTACCAGCTATCGAAGTTGGGTCCCACCAACTTATCATTGTCCAACAATGATCGGAGCGATAGGGAAGTGGCCATATTTGCACAAAGGAGAACCATAACCTAATTAGTAATTGATTCATTAAACCTAAAGATTTGGACTTTAATCAAAAGGTTTCTCCCACTATTTTATTCGAATTGGTAGCCTCTACCTTCAATTCGAGGAATTACCCTAATTCCTTAGCGGGTACTAGAATCCACTTAGACTGCACACAAGCCCAACTTTGGTTGGCCAACCCATGTACATCTAAGGGTAGGTTCATAACCAATTGTTTCTCTAAACAATTTCTAGTAATTTTAATTTTGCCCCAGAAATCTAATCAGTAGGCTTTGGCCTCCACTGTAAGGATCCAGTTAGGTCCAACCATTAACATGATCATACTTGGTGTATCTAACCAACGAATGATTAAGCCCAACTTTGGTTGGCTCACCTAACCACCATTAGAGAGATACTTCCAAGTCGTCATATGATGAGTGATAATTCCATTAGTCAACAAGCACCAGGCCTTTGGGTCTGCAATGATTATTGAGTTCATGGACTCATTATCAAACACCTTAATGGGAGGCTATGACTCAGTTATCTCCATAACTTTGTCATTTTAAGGACCTAATAATTTTAGAGGATTTAAATAATATAGAGGATGAGGTCAGATGAACCAGCTTATCATGATTCTCCCACTGACTTCACCAAGTCAGCTTAAGGGAGACCATTAAAAGGGCTGGTCTAGGAGCACCTAAATCAGTCACACTGATTTACCTAGCTGACATGGGTCAGCTCGAATAGTCAAGTGATCCGATCAAAACATAATTTCACCAAGAGGCCAGGTAAGTTCGATCAGTGGGAGGGTCTGCCAAAGCTTGCCTTAGACACCATCATGAATGGCCAGATAAGCGGGCTCCCAATTAAAAACCACCGGTCTGGTTTACCTTAGACACCAACTGGTTTAATTAGTTTCGATTAGATCAACCTAACAGTTCGTGCTAGACCGCTTAGCCAAGAATCAAGTCCATTTGGTTCTCGTTAAAGACATGGACTTGACCAACTACAACTATTGTAATTGATCTAGAGAATCCTTGACCTAATCTAAGACAACAATTGATTAGATTTAGTCAATTCTCTAATTAAGTCCATCTTTAATCTAACCATAGGTCTAACCCAATTAATGGACCTAATTTCCACTAACCCATTAATCCAATGTGTTATGATTTGTGTCTTAGGTTCTTCAATTCACAATCCTAGAACCTAATCAAATAACTTCTTAATTCTTAATTAAGTTTTGGGCTGAGGGTTGGGTTCGGCTTTTCAAAAAAAAATCATTTTCATATTTGTAAAACAATTTTACAATATGATTCTACCAATCATATTGCATGTTTGATTCATAATCAAGATGCAAGTGAAATAAACATGAAACTACTTTAGATCTAATCTGAACAGGTTCACGTAATTGAAACAATTTCAACTTTAAATAATTTCTTTGCATAAAAATTATTAACAAAGAGATTTTATTTCAGATTTAAACATCTTTTAAATCTAATAAATCATAAATTTAATCTAGATCATATCTAACAAATTTATGATTAAAGATAGATCTACACAAACTAGGACAACCTTTGCACTGTAAGGGGTAAACCTTACAGCAGGACAACCTTGCAGTTTGTGATTGATCTAAAATTTTAATTTCAGATTTAATAATCAGATTATAAATTAGATCTAATCTAAAAAATAATCTAAGCATGTATAAATAATCATGTAATAAAAAACCTGGCTCTGATACCAATTGTAGGAACCAGATCTAGGGTTTCAGGGTTAGATCTTGAAAAAGAGGGTTAGATCTTGAAACTTTTTCAAGATCATACAGCGGAAGACTAAAATAAATCAAAATTTATTTTCTAAGATCAAAAAAATCCCTAGATCTAAGATCCTATTACATGATTATTACATGGTATTAAATCAGAAATTAAAATATATAAATATAGCATGAACTACATGTTGATCATATCAACATGTTTTTATACTACATCTAATGTATGTATTAAATAATAGATCAGATCTATTACCTTGCAAGTTAGACGTTCTAACCTTGCTGATCTGGGCTTGAGGATGATGTTGCAAGCCGCACATGCGTCCGGCCTCTAGGAGTCGTCCACACGAGCCCACGAATCTCGATCAGAAGTCCTGCTTCAGGAAATCAGCACAGTATTCTAGTACTGCGCTGATCCTTCTTTGATAGTTGATCAGGTGCCTCCTTCTTCTTGATTTGGACTCTTCCAAAGATGAAAAGTAGAAGGAGGAGTTTCAGATCTGAGACACTCTCAGGAAACTCAAGATGGAAGGAGGAAAGATATGAAAATAAAAACCCTAGAAGAAGACCCTCTTCTTCTTCACGTTTTTCTCTCTAGACACCCAAACTTGCGTCTTTTATATCTCCACGACCCAAAGGTATTTCTCTCTGATTTTTGGATGGCAGAAAGGTCTCTCGAAAAGCTATCTCCTCTTAAAATTTAACAAAGAAACTCATCTTATATAGAGAGATATGGTAGAGTCCTTGTCTAGGTCAAACACCTAGTCAAGGCTTATCCAAACATGGCAAGTAAAGGGACGCCCAACTCTTGAGCACCTCCTTCATATTTTCGTGGATGGATCAACAGAAAAGGATGCACAATGTAAACCCTAAAAGCCATGAAAATTCCAAAACAAATTTGGATAAATTCGGTGCAAAATTGAAAGAGTTTTGGATTTCTAAAACTCTATCTCATAGAATTCAAAATCCAAACTTATTCCTTTTAGATTTGATCCAAACCACCTTCCATGTAAGAAAGAAGAGAAGAGACCTTTTGTGAATGTGAGAGAGATCTGGGAGAGGGCTTTTGTCGCACAAAATAAGTGGAGATTGGCGTTGAATAAGAGAGAGGGCGTGGAGAAGGCTTATGTGGCGCAAGGAGGAATCCTAGTCCTACTAGGATTCTGTCTCATGACTTGTTTTAATTTGGTTTTCCAAACCAAATCAAATCAAAATTAGATCAACCTAATTAAGATAGGTCTTAACCTAATTAAGAACCTAATTTAATCAGATTAAATTAGATTTAAATCTGATTTAATTTTCTAATCAAATTAGAAATTAGATTGACCCAAGTCCTAGTTGAACTAGGACTAGTCTTTCCTTGCACTTGGCTTATCCAATAAACCAATTGGACTTGATCCAATCAAGCCCAAACTAAATCTAATTAAATCATATTTAATTAGACTTAACATCAGCCCATTGGCTTAATCAAATTAATCCAATTAGCAATCAAATTGCTAATCGATCCTCCTGCAACACTTGCACTGGGTTAAATGTCAATCGTATTGATTATTTAACCCTATAATGATTCTTAATCGTTGATCAACCATCCGATCGGATCATGAACTCTAATATGTGTGACCTCATAGGTCCGAACCTAAGCCGGTAGCATAGAAACAAATTTCTATACCAATCGAAGTGACCATCTAGCAATGGTACCCGACGTCCGGATAGGTCGAATGTGTAGAACAACATCCTTAGAACCCATGCGGATATAGTTTTCATATAATTCATCCCCTTGATCAAAATGATCATAGGACACCCCAGAGCTCAACTGTCAACTCTGATCAGGTTGTCCACATTGTATTTCAAAATATCAAATCCATCTGATGGATTACCCTGGCCAAGGTTTTGCTAAATTGAAATATAGCGACTCATTCTTCTCCAACTCTTGGAGTGGTCAATCCCATCTCGATCACACTCTGACTTCGCAAGTACTTGACTGTGCCCAGAAGCCTTCCGTCTCTGAATTAGAAATTCAGTTAGTCCAGTACCAAAGCACAGTGAGTTGCTTGCAAGTCACTGAGGTGATCTCAAGTCTAAGGGACACTTATACCTATATCCCATCAGAGACATTCTCGACAGCAGAATGCTCTGGAGTTGGTCACGTTCAATGACGATGTACCCTTACATCTCACCTGTATGCCATACCAGTGTCTCCACACTCCTTGGTTAAGAGGACAACCAACCCATATGGCCTACAGCGACCTATGCTCGATAGAAGCTGTCGTCCTTATTAACAGCCTATCATTTGGTCGTGAACAGTTTTAAGGACTAATCGATAAATCCTCTCTTTATCGAACTTAAATAGTCCTAAGGACTTCATCATAACAACGGAGTTCATTAGAAGATGAAAGCTTATGATGAAAATGCCAAATATATTTTATTTATTAACAAATCAATTACAATACTTGGTTGCTCAACCGTCAACAGCTTGACGATTGGCTTTTTGTGACACATTTCCCAACAGACTCCAATGAAGAAGCATTAAAAAAAAAATTTAATCTTCTTCCTACTTTTGATCAAAAAATTTTTCTCGAGTTATCTAGGAATGAGAATACACAGGATGTGATCTCCTCTTACTAAGAGTGATCGATTCTATGTTGATCTACTCACAACCTTAATACATACTCCACCATATTCAAAACACCCTATACATGTCTTAATGCTTGCTTGAGTATGAACCAAAATATAGATTCATGTGCACAAGATTCAATGGTGATCTCAGGTCTAAGGATTACTTGCACAACTTTCACTTAGAGAACCATCTTTGACATGCAAGTAAGGCTTTCATAAGATGTTCTCTTTCATCGAGTCAATTCAATAGACTCATTTCATAAATGAGTACCCACATCTTTGTATTAGTATCCTACACAAGTGGCTAATAAGATCTGCCACCCTTTCCATCGAGCATACATAGGATGTGCCAGTCTATCCAGAACATTGATCCCTGACTCAATATTCTTACGATCAAGAATATTTAAGATTAGGATTTTAGGTCTCACCAGTATGACCCATTCATATCTCTTAAAATCATTGTCCTAATTTTTGGGGTTCATCATAATCTTAGACATAATAAGATGCAGCTAATATGATGAATTAATGTCTTATTTTATTATCAAATAATAAATATTATTATATAAGTTGAAAAATTACAAAAAAAAATTTCATCGCAATACACTTGCAATTGGCTTATAGGACACTCTTCTTTCAGACTAATGTCTAAATGTGGTGGATGAAGAGGGTGGCGGGGGTGGAGGAAGAAAAGATAGCAATGAGAAGGACAACGAAGGCACAGTGGAAGGGGTCGAAGGCGGAGCTGAGCTCGCTATAGCTGACGATAAAGAGGAACCGCACGAGAGAGGAGGAGGTGAGGGATGGGGTTGGGGAGGAGGGAAGGAAAGATTGGTGTTCAGAAAAATGTAGATCTTGGCAAGGGTGGCATGGTTGATGGGCGGCATTGCTAGTGGCTTTCAAAGCAGTCGGCAGGAGGTGGAGGCAATTAGGAAGTGGCGAGGGAGATGGGGGAGAAGGTGCAATTTCCGTGATAGCGGGTGGGTCATTGTACCTCACCATCAATGGGGAAGCTATCTGGCGGTGGGGACGTGAGAGAGTTTATCTAACTGCTTGGGCGCAACTAGTTGCTAGCAGGTAAATCAAAGCCGTTCATACTAAATTGGATGGTCATAGATACATACTCAGAGGCAAAAGGATGTGAGATTTTTGGAGTGCCACAGCAAAAACCATTTAATCGTGACAAGAATTGGAGAGGTATTTTCGTCAACCAAAAACATATGCCGGACCTGACTTGATGAACTCACCTATATTGATCCACATCCAACAATAGACCTTAACCACGTTGGATCGAGTCATCCCTGCAACTCTAAACTAGTAGATTGAGTCTCGGTTCCGGGCTAGGAGTTGCGCTCCTGTAGGGTCTTAGACATGGAAAAATTGATCTAATGTAGCTGGAATTAGTAAAAATTTATCTTAACTAAGCCAGAACCAAAGAGATCAAAATGACTCCGAGCCGTCAACTAAATATGTAGGATGAGGCTTCGTTTCCACATAAAAGTTCATAGCTTAGCATGTTCTTTCTATGCACGGATGATGAGAATTTAATATTTATGATGTGATTAGGAGAGCATCTTCAATTACATTTTGTGGACCCACATTGGCGTGTGTTTAGATCTTATGCACCGGATATTCTTGGATACGTAAATAACACTAAAAAACCTAAACAATATTTTTTAGTTAATCTTTTCATATATAAAACCCTGAGTGCTATAAATGATATTAAAATGGGCTTAACACGTGATTCATTCGGACCAGAGGATAATGCAACAGGAGCTCTTTTAGGACTAACAAAATCAATGGAGGACGGAAGCCTCCGCATCACACGTCCCACCGATGAAAATATAGTGTGTTATAAATGATATTAAAATAAATCAAATTTATACATAAATGGTATTAAAATAAACCAAACTTATTCTCTACGTAAAAATTATATAAACATATAAATTATTATATTTATAAATGTTAGAATTAATATGTTCAAAAAATTTAAAAATTATTATTATTATTCATACGATTCTTAAATGATTTTATAAAGAAAATAGAATAATAAAATAAATAAGAGATTAAAAAGGTTTTGTCTGAATCGAAGCATGTGAAATACTGTTCTAAAAATATGATTCATATCTTATGTGCGAATCTTCGGTGATCTCGTTCTCAAGATACAACGATCTGGTTCAGTTCAATCCTCCTCTAATGAATACAATCATTGGGGAGGCTGACCCAAGAGATTTTCTTCGGATGACCAAATAGAAAAAAGAGTAGAAGAAATATTAAAGACAATCTTTATCTCAAAAAGAAATAGAAAGATACAGAACACAAAAAGAGATTGAGAGTTTTTATTACTTTTCAAATAATCGGATCCAGAATCTATTTATAGACTCTATCTAGATTGAAGTGCCATAGTTTTAAACAAATACAATGTTTCAAAAATATCGTACATCTTTGGAAACCAACATTCTCTTCTAAAGAGTTATATCATTTAAAAAAATTATTAAATTTTAACAATAAATTGTTAAATTTTAACAATAGAGTTTTAATATTTTTAAATAACTAAAATTCAGAGAAAAAAAATTTAAAGCTTTTTATTTTTTTTAAATAAAACTCTAACTATCTCCCACAAAAGATTAAAATTTTAAAAAAGATAAATATTTGGGTATCTTATACTGCGCAATAGGTGAGGTGTCCTCTAGACTTAAATCTCACTTAGCATTGATTGTATTCATTTGAAGGACCCATAGTAGATTAGATTATGAATTAGGTCTTTAATTCAAACTTCAACTTATCACATACACAATACATATCAAATGGATCTTTATACAGTCAACGTCATTTAGAGGCTTTGCATTTATTATCTCAATTTTTCATGAAAATTTGTTAGGATTAGACCAAACCCCCCGTCGCAGTCTATATGATAATTCTCATATAGGTAAGTCCTCCAAGGGTATTTATGACCAAACAACTTATAGATTTTTTTTTGGACTCATGAAGAGCTCAGCTCATCTTTCTCGAATTACTTTATCACTAATAAGAGCACTAATCAGAGGGATGGGAGGAGATATACTCCGATAATGTGCTCTAGCACATGTTGGGTTCAAGGTGTCATGCAAACAGATTTTTCAAAATAATTTTGAAAATTCAGCGAAAGATCAGATTAAAACTATTTTAATCTATACATGCATGGATTTAATCTTACACCTATGGATCTAGTTCATATAATAAAAATAAAATCAAGATCATGCATCTGATTTCAAAGACAAAAATATAACTAGTGAACGAATCACCTACCTGTAGCACTGGTTTTCTTCTTCTAGATCTAGAACTGAAGATGTCTGCAGGTTCCATTGAAGCTACACACATATCCGACCTCTACGAATATCCATATAGGACTGAAGTAGATCAGAAGTACTAGCGATCATCAAGGTGCTAGCTCTCTTTCAAATCTCCACTTCTCTGATTTGGATCTGATTTTTTTCTTCGACTATCATAGAAGAGGATCTAAAGATGAATCTATGTGCGAACACACCTTTCGCATAGAATTGGAGGATGCAAAAGACAATAAGAAAACTCTTTTCTCCTTCTTTCTCTCTCTCTCTCTCTCTCTCTCTCTATGTGGCCGACCAAGGCTTGGGCGTGTGGATTAAGGGAGCAAAGGAGGAAGGGGCAGCACTCAGAAGGGCTTCAATGATCTGTGTTGTTCTATTCTCCATGCCCAAGAGGACCCCTCCTTTTATAGATGGTGGCAAAGGAGATTAGATAGAGTCCAACTGAATTTGAACTCTTTTCTGATAAGAACTTCAAGTTCAAATTGAACTTATCCAGTCCCTAGAGGATGAGAAGATAGGGACGTCAGGAGGGGCCGACAACTTTGAATTTGTGCCCCTCCTAATTTTTCTCCATGGTGCGATGCCAAAGAAAGGGGTGTGCATCCCCATGCATACCCCTCCTTTCTACCATGAGAGAGGAGAGAGAGTCCAAAAAATCTCGAGACTCTTGCATCTTTATCAGTTTAGGTTTTTGGCTCAGTTTGAATCTGATTCGAGTCCAATTCAATCCAGACTCAATTCTAATCCAATTAGAATCTAATTCTGAAACCAAAAGTCCAATTAGATCAAACATAAATTAATTAAATCTGATTTAATTATTTAGGACTTGATCTCCAATTTGATCTCATCAAATTGGATTTCACTACTATTGGATCCTTCTTGCTAACTATTAGCTGATCCTATATTTGTAACTTTTATAAATTGATCCAAATTATCAATCACATCGATAATTTGATCATGATCCAACTGTTTGATCTGATCAAACTTCTTTTGTATATGACCCTATAGATTCTATTCTATCAGATAGGGAGACATACTATGATCTCCATCATAGTATTATCAAAATACCTTTCAGTAGATTGGCATATTTCTAGAATGATCCTAGTAAGCTCTCATAATCCACAAGTGATACCTAGCAACATATGGTAGCTACCTAGTAGAATAGAATAATTAGAACTCCTAGGTATAGTTACCATATAATTCAGTTCCTCTATTATGAGTTCTGACAAGATGAAGGTTATAGAAACTCATCTAACCTCAACATCCGTCATATAAAAAATTTGATTAGCTTAAGTCCAAATCGTGATGCTGATGAAAATTTTTTTTCATCAATCATCTTGCTGTGGCCACAGACTTAAGGACTCAACTTCTTAAATCCCATAAGGCTACTCTTTATCTACTAAGGTCGATAGATCCTACCTAGGTGCGCATCCTACTTCTACAATGATCCTACTGTAGCCAACATAGACTATAAAGATCCAAATGGCTAGGAGACCATGTTTATATGTAGTCAAACTACAGTAACCCCATTGTGAGTAGTCGAAGTACCACAGATCAAAGAACTACTCACACTACTATAGCATCGAGAAGATCACTAACGAATGAATAGACATCCATGTGATATCTCATTTGATCATGCTCAATACGGATATTCTTTAACAACTATCCATACTCTCGTTCAGTATCTCTACACTGTAGACTATAGACTCATCTACCTCAAAGGAAGCGATCCATGTGCTGATCTAATCGGATCAGTCACCATCTTCGTGGTGATCCATCGATCGGGAGCAATTTAAAAATTAATCATACATATCTCTAAGTCTCAACTCTTGAGAATATGTATCTTTAAATTATTAATTCTTAGGATAATTTTTGGACACATTAGATAAGAATGGATAGAATAAGTTCATTTTATTGATGAATCAATAGTTTAAGTACAAATATATGTCCTAAAACTATTTCAATATATCTGCTATGTTAGTTTCTAGGATGTACATCTAATAGCACGATCACTCAATCAGTTTTGTTTCTACCATGTTGAACTTTATTCATAGGATCTCCAATCACAGAGGTTAGGTATCTACTGTCGGTGACCACATAATGGGCTTAAGCCCCATCCCCCTCGATAATTCTAGGACTCCATTCCTAAACAAGCTCTTAGTTAATTGATTTGCCAAATTTTTCTTTGACCTGATAAATTTTAAGGAAATGGCTGTTGGATTTCTAGGTGATTAGGGCATGCTGAAATTTTTTTTTCAGACTACTTTAACCTAGTGGAAGCATGTATGAAACCACTTTTCATATAAAGTATGCAGATCAAAAACATATATTACCTACGATCTTATAACATACTGAAGTAAATTTAAAAATCAAATCTGAAATCAAAAAATTCAGAGAAGGAAGATCAAATTTGCCTAAAGCACTTTCTTTCTTCTTCCTTGGATTAGATCTGACGGATGCCCAGGATTTCTATCGAAGCCGCACACGTGCCCGACCTCTACTGGTATCCATACAGAAAAGGTTGCTAATCAAACATCAAGGTCTCTGGAGTGCTTAGGTCTTTACAGGCCTTGTGTCTCAGCTTGAATCTAGACCCTTCTTCTAGAACTAGAAGAAGAAAGGCTGTTGCGCGAACCTTTCATGCAGGTTGTGAGGGATCTTTCTAGGATGCCAAGAAGAGAAAAAAGAATCTTTTTTCTTCTCTTCCTCTCTCTCTAAACTCTCTCTCAGATCTATGGAGGAGGTGGGGTGTGAAGAGGAAAGCAAGAAGGGACGTCAAGAAGGAAGCTTGTGGTATGAAGAAATAAGGAAGAAAAAAAATTCTTGTTGCATGCCCTATCTCGCCACCTCTTAAATTTTGTCGACACCAACAAATTCCCAATGCCCAATCTGATAAGAATTAATCCTAATGAATCCCAATTCAAATTAGAATTGGTTAGGGTTAATTCTTATTAGGAAGAGAGTCCCAACAAGAAAGGGGAGGTGCCAACTTGCGCCTCCTCTCCTTTTCTCGCACACGAAGAAAAGAAGCGATAATTTTAGCACCACTCTCTCCACTTAGTCAGTCAAATAGAGAGAGAAACTCAGTCAACATGGGCTTAGGCAATCTATTTCGATTTGATTCCAATTTGGGTTCAATTCGAATTTAATTCGAATCCGATTCGAATTAAAGTCGAAACCGCTGTTAATCCTAATCTAATTAGGATTGAAATCTAAGTCCAACTCAGATAATAAAATCTAATTAACCTTAAATTAGGTTAATCTCAATTAAATTAAATCTTATTTAAATTAATTAAGACTTAATCCATAATTTAGTTAGACCAAATTACACTGTAATACTTGCAATTAAGTCCCTTATGCTAACAATTAGCAGTTACTAAATTTATAACTTTTACAAATTGATCCAAATCATCAATATAATTAATAATTTGATTATAATCTAAGCTATCGATCAGGTCGAGCTCTTTTTGTATGTGATCCTTCAGATTCTATTCTATTTGGTAGGGAGATATACTATGATTTTCATCATAGTATCATCAAAACTCCTTTCGATGGACTTGAACAATTCCAACTCAACCCAATAAAGATTGTTGATTCGAAAATAATCCTAGTGAGTTCTCACAATCTACCAGTGATGTCTAGTAACATGTAGTAATAATCTAGTAGAATAGAAAGATCTGAATCCTTAGGTGTTGTTATCGTATGATCGAGTTCTTCTATCGAGAGTCCTGATAGAATGCAGGTCATGAAAACTCATCAAACTCTAAGCATCCTTCATATACTAGACTTAATTAGCTTGAGTTCAATCGTAAATTCCATGAAAATTCTTTCTCATCATCATGTTGCTGTGGCCATAGACTTAAGAACTTAGCTTCTTAGATTGCATAGCACTACTCCTCAACTACTAAGGCTGATAAATCTCCTATAAGTGCACATCCTACTCCTACAGTGAACTTACTGCAGCCAACAAACATCGCAAGGCCCCGAATAGTTAGGGATCATGTTTATGTATTATCAAACTACAACAATCTCACTGTGGCAATCGAGGTATCATAGGTTAAAGAACTATTCACATAACTGCAGCATCGAGATAGTCACTAACAAGTGAGTAGACATCCAAGTGACTTCTCATTCTTGATTATATTCAGTACTATCACTTATACTCTCGCTCTAATATTCCTACACTGTAGACTCGAGACTCGTTTATCTGAAAAGAAAGCAATCCATGCACCGATATTGATGGATCAATCACTGTCCCTATAATGGTTCAACGATCGAGAGTAATTTAGGAGGTAATCTATAATGATACATGTCTCAAATTCTCAACTCTTGAGAATATGTGTCATTATCCATTAATTTCTTAGATGATTCATAGATATACATGAATGGATAAGAAAAATATCTATTTTATTAATTTCGATAAATCAAGTACAAAAATATGTTCTAGAATTAATGTAATGTGTTAGCCAACAATTGGCTTTTCGAGTCATACATCTAACAATGGCATTAATCTTTTTGCGTTATCTTACAAATTTATGATGAATCCAGATATATTAGTTCATCTTTTTATTACTACTCTTATAATTAGTCAGTTCAATTATGATCTTATTATCACAATAAATTGATATGGTCAGAACTAGTTTAGGTATTAAAGATAGCTCTGAGATAAGATATTTAATCTACTCTACCTCAGTACAGATGGTATCTAGAGCAATTAACTCAGCCTCCATGACTCTCTGAGATATAATGGTTTACATGAAAGATTCCTAAGCTATGGCAACACCGGTGAGAAGAAAAAGATATCCGATGGTTGATTTAAGATCAAGAGAATCAATAATCCAATTTCATTACTGTAACCCTCAACCACCTCAGGGTATCCAATGTATAAGAGAGATAGATCAATGGTTTCTTTAATATATCAGAATACCCTTTCAATAGTAGACTAATGAGATTAACTTGGATTTTGGATAATCTACTTAATCTTCCTATAGTATAGGCAATATCAGGTCTTGTTCTATTTGTCACATAAAGAAGAGAACCTATAATCTAGAAGAATCTAAGTTGATCAATTGGTTCACCTAAATTCTTTTTAAGATGGATGCTTGGATCATAAGGAATAGATATAGGTTTCTAATTAGAATATCCAAATTTTTTAATCATTTTCTTAATAGAATGAGAAAGAGAGAGAGTTATCCCTTTAGAAGATTTGATCAGCTTCATCCCTAAGATAACATTAGCTTCCCCTAAATCTTTCATTTCAAGTGATTTGAAAGGAATTGTTTGACTATAAATATGATTTTAAGAGAAGTTTCAAAGATCAGAATATCATCAACATATAAACAAAGTATTACACAATCATCGTTGATGATTTTGAAATAGACACACTTATCATGATCATTGATTAAGAAATCAAACAAAAGAATAATTTGATCAAATTTTTTATGCCATTATTTAGGTGCCTATTTAGGATCGTATCGGGACTTAACAAGTTTGCAAACTTTATTCTCTTATCCCTTAACAATGAATCCCTCAACCTGTTCCATATAGATTTTTTTATCTAAATCTTTATTTAGAAATGCAGCCTTCACATCCATTTGATGAATGATCAACTTATAGATGGTTTACTATCGAAAGAAAAATTAGTAAAGATCTAAATTTGATTTTGGATTATTGAGTTAAATTTAGAGTTAACGGCTTCCTTCTAGAAAGGGGCATCAGGTGAAGATATTGCCTCTATAAAAGTAGAAGATTCACCTTCAACTAGAAAGATAAAGAAGCTTTCACCAAGATCCTTTTCTTTCCTAGCCCTTGTGCATCTTCTAGATTCCAAAGTTCTATGATCAAAATTAGATCTTTTTCTCTTTCTTGAATCACAAGGAACCGCTAATTCGACAAGACTAGGATTAGAAGATAGATCAGGTTGAATTGAATTTGGGACTTGATTTCTAAAAGAAAAGATATTTTCAAAATAAGTAGCATCTCTAGCCTCGATTAGAGTGTTATTAGATGTCACTTATTTTAAAATTTATTATTAGAAATCTATTAGTGCTACTACATAAGGAGTATCCTACAAAAATTGTATCTACAGTTTTAGGACCAATTTTTATTTTCTTAGATTCAGGTATACCTACCTTAGCTAAGTATCCACATACTTTTAGGAAATCTAATCCAAAAATTCTATCCTTTCAAAGTTCAAAAAGAGTTTTATTTCCATCCTTAAAAGGTATTTTGTTTAAAATATAATAAGCTGCTAATAAGGCTTCCCCCCATATGTTCTCGGATACATCTGAACTGATTAATATTGAAGTAATAACCATATCTATTAGGATAGGATTTTTTTGTTCTACTACACCATTCGATTGTGGAGAGTAAGGAGAAGTCACCTCATGCATGATCTCATATTCTTGACAAAATAAGGCCTTTTCATTTGAGGTATACTCTCCACCTCGATCTGACCTAAGTCTTTTGAGTATTTTCTTAGTCTGCATTTCAGCTTCAGTCTTAAAGATTTTAAACTTATCTAGGACTTCATTTTTTGATCTAATTAGATATGTGTAACAATGCTAAGAAAAATTATCAACGAATGTTATAAAGTAACGATTTCTTTCCTAAGTTAGAATTTTGGTAGAGTCATATCATCACCATGAATTAGATATGGATAGATTTGAAAGATTTTCTGATACTTTTGACTTGAACACAAATTTTATATTTGATCTTTTTATCCAAATGGATCTTAAGGATTAAATTTAAGTTTATTATATGTTGGATCTGATTAAAATTAACATGACCAAGCCTACCATGCCAAACATTTAAAGATTCAAGATTTAGAGCAAAAGAATGTTATTTATTAGAATCTTTAGGAATTACAGTTAACTTGAATAAGCCTTCAGATACAAAGCATTTTTCAATAAACTCATTAAGAGTGATTACAAGCTTATTAGA
Source organism: Elaeis guineensis (assembly GCF_000442705.2). Classification (NCBI taxonomy): domain Eukaryota; kingdom Viridiplantae; phylum Streptophyta; class Magnoliopsida; order Arecales; family Arecaceae; genus Elaeis; species Elaeis guineensis. Next base: position 14,105,534 of record NW_027332424.1, read on the forward strand.
TTCTAATATAATTTTACAGCCTCTAGATACAAGAAGAGATCCACTGATTAGGTTCCTCCTAATGTTGGAGATGTGCAACACTTCATGAAGGATTAAAATTTTTTCAGATGTCATCTTTAGATCCACACAACCTCTTCCTAATACTTGTATTGCAGAATCATTCCCAAGCATTATACCTCTGCCTCTTGATTCCTGAAAGGTGGTCCCTAATCAAGCCACCAATCATAAGAAGAATGGATAAGGTATACCAAAGGATTTTGACTTTCTAATCTAGAAGAAGGTCTAGCACCATCTTCAATCATGTTCACTTGAGGTTTAGATGCTCTTCTCTTTCATGGTTCAGTCTTCCTATGATAGCAATCTTTTACCATATGATTTGTTTGACCACACATGAAGTCAAAGATCTCCTTTTTATTTGACTTCTATCGATAGGCCACAGAATTACTCTCTTCAAGAAGGATTGTCCAACAACCCCTCAAGAGAGAAAGCTTATGAGTAGGATCCCATATGCTTTGACATTGGGGTCTATCATATATGCCATGATGTGTACGAAACTGGATGTAGCCTATTCACTAGGGGTAGTGAGTAGGTATCAGTCTGATCCAGATGAAAATCATTGGAAGGTTGTGAAGATAATCTTTAACTATTTAAGAAGTACTAAAGATCAATGGCTTATCTATGGAGATACTGACTTGAAACTTATGAGATATACTGATTTTAATTTTCAGTCAGATCATGATGATAACAGAAGCATTTTGGATTACGTATTTATCTTAAATGGAGGAGTGATTTGCTGGAAGAGTTTTAAGCAACATAATGTGACTGATTCTCTATGCGAAGTAGAATACATTGCTACATCCGATGTTGCAAAAGAGGTGGTGTGGTTGCAGAAGTTCATCTCCAAGCTTAAAATTATACTCTCTGTTGATGGTCTTATTCTGCTGTATTGTGACAGCATAAGAGCCATAGCTCAAATGAAAAAACCAAAGTCACACCAGCATACCAAGTATATTTTGCATTGTTATTATTTTATATGTCAGATCGTGGATCAAGATGACGTCGAGCTTCAGAAGATCGACTAAAAGGAGAATATAGTTGATCCCTTCACTAAAGCTCTCGAAATCAAAGAGTTCGATGATTATAAGTAAAAAATGGGTATAAGATACTATCCCAATTGATTTTAGTTCAAGTGGGAGTTATTAAAAATTTTATCCTAAAGATAATCATTTGAATGATTGTGTTCATTTTATAATATGTATATGAATTATTTATCAATAAATAAAAATTATTTTGGTATCATTCATTACAAAGTTGCATCTTTCTTGCTAGAATTTTTTTATTGTAATAAAGTCCTTAGAACTATAAAATAATTGATAATGAAGAAAATATCGTATAGTTCTTAAACATCTTTGTGACCAAATGATATGTCATTAAAGGATGATGATGTTTATCGAGCGAAGGTCATTGTGTGCTATATAGATTAGTTGTCCTCTTAACCAAAGAGTGTAAAGATACTGGTATGACATACAGATGAGATGTAAAAATACATCATCACTGAACAAGTGACTCACCTACCGAGCACTTTGCTGTCAAGAGTAGCTCGTGAAGCATATGGGCATAAATATCTCTTAGACTTGAGATCACCATAATGTCTTGTAAGCAACTCATTGTGCTTTGGTGCCGGACTATCTGTATTGTTGTGCAAGTCCAGTACCATGTAGTGTAGCAGAAAAAAAAAAAGAAACAAAGTAAGAAACACGATACAAATACATGGATTGGCCTTAAGCCTACCTCTATGGGATGTGTAAGCTTCATTATGAGAGAATAAAGTATAACCAATACAAGAGAAACTCATCATTCAATCTTTGTACAAAAGTCTCTCAACAAGAAGCCCCTAAATCATCATAAAAGCTCTCTAAAATCTCTCTTCAAGCCTTTTTGCAACTCCAAAATATCACCAGCTATCCAACGTAATAGACGGCTCATCAATCACAGCTATATAGATTTTAGAATCTCAAAAATATTGTTATACTAGAAATACTGAGTCTCAATCAATCTTAAAATAATTCGTGACCATCTGATCATGATCGACTCACACCAGAACTATTCGATCATGCACTATAGCCTCAAATCGAGCCTGATCATGCTTGGAGTCATCCTCAGCCATCTAATCATGAACGGCTTGCTCCAGAGCTGTCAGATCATGCAAAAACATCTGTGGACTGTGTGTGGACTGCATGATCGATCCATGTAGCCTCCATGGACCGCCCAGCACCTTGCGATCACGATGGAACACGCAAGGGCACCCACGTGCGTGCGGGGCCGACCCGTGCATGCCTGCACTAGGCCCGATTGCGACGCTGCCGGCCTTTGTCGGCCTCTGCCACCTTGTGCACCATGCCACATGCTCCGAGCTTCTTTTACGAATATCTTCACCATCTAGACTCCATTTGGACTATTTTTAAGTTCATTGGACTCCATTCGTCGTCCTGGACCTTACTATGGGCTTAGTATGGACTGAATCTTGAGGTATATTTTCTAACAATCTCTATCTTTACTCGATATTTGGTCTTCATCTATCTCTGAGAGCCTATGATCCATCTCACCCCCATGCCCTAGGGCATGCCTTCTATGTCATGGATGGGCAAACATGAGAGTCGAGCCAGACCGCTCCATCTCACCTCCGTTATTGGCTGTATCTACTCTGACTAAAGACCTGCTCGAGAAAGTTTCCTGTGATAATAGAAACTTCACTCTGTGATGTCACCTCTCATCCTCCTGAGTCTTCCATCTAGTGCTCGATCCACCTCCATCTGGAGCTCCACCTGGTTTTGGACTCCTCTTGGCTTCGAAATCTCCACCTCGCACTTGGCTTCCCATCAGATAGTCATATCCTCTCATCCTCTTCTTTTTCTCTATAATAATTCTATCACCGTACAACACCTTCAGGATTCCTCCACCAGCTATTATCCTGTAGACTCTTAAATTCAGTTTGCTCCGTGAGATAAGATTTTGCCTGAAATCAGGTATGTATCAACCTCCCCCAATCTCCTCACTACACCATCATGTATCCTCTAGTTGTCCATCTCGATGCCTCTGATTGCACAACTCGATCCATCCGATCGATAAATAGTGCCCTCACTACTCTCTAGAGAGTTAAACTGCTCCTCTCTGCAACATACATGATAGGTGCATGCAGAATCTAAAATTCACTGCTCAAAAGAAGTAGATACCTCATAGATATCTCTAGGACATCATCCTCTAACTTGCTACTTGTTGGTGCAAAAATCCGCTTGCGCCGGAGAAGCTGGAGTCGAGGAAGTCGCGGTCTCCGTCGGGACCTGCAAAGGAAGTCTAGACCGGAGGTGGGGTTGCTCCGGCAAGACCCTCCGACGCTCAAGTCAGTTCTCTGCCTCAACAAGAATGGAGTGCTCGAACGGAGAATTTAGCAGAGTTTTTAGATGAAAGATGAGAGCTTATTGAATAACGTATCTGGAGCCCCCTTTTATAGGTGGAGGGGGCAGTAGCCTGACAGCGACATCTGTAACCGTCTGGCAGTGGGCTGCCCAGGGTCAGGCGGAGTTTGCTGCGAAGAGTAGTGGAGTGGACCCGTGGCTATCACCGGGGTGTGCCACGTGGAGTCTGTCGTGGGGAGTGGAGCGGCGTCTGTTGTCGCGACTTGCCAGCGGATGGAAGAATTGCGCGGTATCCATCGCAGGAAGTGGAGCAGGATCGTGGCCGTTATTGTGGCCTGCCAGGGAGTAGTGGAGCTGCACGAGATCCATCGTAGGAAGTGGAGCAGTGCTGTGACTGTGACTGCGGCCCGTCAGGGAGTGATGGAGCTGCACGAGATCCGTCGTAGGAAGTGGAGCAGTGCTGTGACCGTGACTGCGGCCTGTCAGGGAGTGATGGAGCTGCGCGAGATCCGTCGTAGGAAGTGGAGCAGTGCTGTGACTGTTACTGCAGCCTGTCAGGGAGTGATGGAGCTGTGTGGAATCTGTCGCAGGAAGTGGAGCAGGATCGTGGCCGTTATTGTGGCCTGCCAGGGAGTGCAGATCCGTCGGCTGAAGTTCGGCAGCGGTCGGAGCTGATGACGGAGTCTGGCTCCCGTAGGAGTCCGAGCGGAGTCCTCCTTGCGGTTGGAGTCGTGGGCGGAGCCCAGCTCCCGTGGGAGTCCGGGCGGAGTCCTCTCGGAGTTGAAGTCGCGGGCGGAGCCCGGCTCCCGTAGGAGACCAGGCGGAGTCCCCTGCAATCAAAATCAGGTGCGAAGTCTGGCTCCCGTAGGAGTCCGGACGGATCTTACCGGCAGTCGAAGTTGGCGATGGAGCCCGGCTCCCGTGGGAGTCCGGGCGGGGTCCCCCTTGAGGTCGGAGTCGTGGGTGGAGTCCGGCTCCCGTGGGAGTCCGGGCGGAGTCCTCTCAGAGTTGAAGCCGCGAGCGGAACCCGGCTCCTGTAGGAGTCCGGGCGGAGTCCCCTGCAATCAAAATCAGGTGCGAAGTCCGGCTCCCGTAGGAGTCCGGATGGATCTTACCGGCAGTCGAAGTTGGCGATGGAGCCCGGCTCCCGTGGGAGCCCGGGCGGGGTCCCCCTTGAGGTCGGAGTCGTGGGCAGAGTCCGCCTCCCGTGGGAGTCCAGGCGGAGTCCTCTCGGAGTTGAAGCCGCGGGCGGAGCCCGGCTCCTGTAGGAGTCCGGGCGGAGTCCCCTGCAATCAAAATCAGGTGCGAAGTCTAGCTCCCATAAGAGTCCGGATGGATCTTACCGGCAGTCGAAGTTGGCGACGGAGCCCGGCTCCCGTGGGAGTCCGGACGGGGTCCCCCTTGAGGTCGGAGTCGTGGGCGGAGTCTGGCTCCCGTGGGAGTCCGGGCGGAGTCCTCTCGGAGTTGAAGTCGCAGACGGAGCTCGGCTCCTATAGGAGTCCGGGTGGAGTCCCCTGCAATCAAAATCAGGTGCGAAGTCCGGCTCCCGTAAGAGTCCGGACGGATCTTACCAGCAGTCGAAGTTGGCGATGGAGTCCGGCTCCCGTGGGAGTCCAGGTGGGGTCCCCCTTGAGGTCGGAGTCGTGGGCGAAGCCCGGCTCCTGTAGGAGTCCGGGCGGAGTCCCCTGCAATCAAAATCAGGTGCGAAGTCCAGCTCCCGTAAGAGTCCGGACGGATCTTACCGGCAGTCGAAGTTGGCGACGGAGCCTGACTCCCGTGGGAGTCCGGGCGGGGTCCCCCTTGAGGTCGGAGTCGTGGGCAGAGCCCGGCTCCTGTAGGAGTCTGGGCGGAGTCCCCTGCAATCAAAATCAGGTGCGAAGTTCGGCTCCCGTAGGAGTCCGGACGGATCTTACCAGCAGTCGAAGTTGGCGACGGAGCCCGGCTCCCGTGGGAGTCCGGGCGGGGTCCCCCTTGAGGTCGGAGTCGTGGGCGGAGTCCGGCTCCCGTGGGAGTCCGGGCGGAGTCCTCTCGGAGATGAATTCGCAGGTGGAGCCCGGCTTCTGTAGGAGTCCGGGCGGAGTCCCCGACAGTTGATGTTGAGGATGGAGCCCGGCTACCATAGGATTTCAGGCGGAGTCTACTTGCGGTTGAAGTTGTCAGTGGAGTCTGGCTCCCATAGGAGTCTGGACGAAGTCTGTCTGCAGCCGTTGGAGTCGAGGACGAAGTCCGGCTCCCGTAGGAGTCCGGGCGGAGTTTTCCTGCAATTAAAGTCAAAGGCGAAGTCCGGCTCCCGTAGGGGTCCGGACAAGGCTTACCGGCAGTTGATGTTGAGGACGGAGCCCGGCTCTCGTAGGAGTTCGGATGGAGTCTACTTGCGGTTGAAGTTGTCGGCGGAGTCCGGCTCCCGTAGGAGTCCGGACGAAGTCTGTCTACAGCCATTGGAGTCGAGGACGAAGCTCGGCTCCCGTAGGAGTCCGGGCGGAGTTTTTCTGCAATTAAAGTCAAAGACGAAGTCCGACTCCCGTAGGGGTCCGGACAAGGCTTACCGGCAGTTGATGTTGAGGACGAGCCCAGCTCCCGTAGGAGTTCGGGCGGAGTCTACTTGCGGTTGAGGTTGTTGGTGGAGTCCAGCTCCCGTAGGAGTCCGGACGAAGTCTGTCTGCAGTCGTGGAGTCGAGGACGAAGCCCGGCTCCCGTCGGAGTCCGGGCGGAGTTTTCCTGCAATTAAAGTCAAAGGCGAAGTCCGGCTCCCGTAGGGGTCCGGACAAGGCATACCGGCAGTTGATGTTGAGGACGGAGCCCGGCTCCCGTAGGAGTTCGGGCAGAGTCTACTTACGGTTGAAGTTGTCGGCGGAGTCCGGCTCCCGTAGGAGTCCGGACGAAGTCTGTCTGCAGCCATTGGAGTCGAGGACGAAGCCCGGCTCCCGTAGGAGTCCAGTCGGAGTCCTCCTGGAGTTGATGTTGCGATCGGAGCCCGGTTCCCGTAGGAGTCCGGGCGGAGTCCTCCTTGAGCTGATTCTGCTGAGGACTTTGGCTGTGGGTATTTTATACCCAACACCAGTCCCCCTACTTTCGAGTTTGAATTTCGAACGAAAGAAGTACAGAGAGATGGTCACAGCCGAAACCATCCCCTCGAATCCTGCGCACTGCCGCCCCCAGATATTTTGGCATTAAATGTGTGCGTGCCGGAGTCTTTTCGGATCAGGGCGATACGAAGGGACCCTTCGAAATTCTCGCCGGTACACTGGCCCAGGTACGGCGCCATAATGGCCCTGCTGATCCATCAGCCACTTTTAGCCGTCCGCCGGGGGGAGTGGGACACGTGCCGGGTGCGGACTGGCTTGGGGGGATTCGTGATCATTATGGCGCCGGATCCCAGGGTCTATTTAAACCCATCCTCTCACCTTTAGGTGCCCTATTCCGTTCCAGAGTTTCTATCAGTGTCTACCTTCTCTTCAAGAGCCCTGTTTCAGTGGGCATCTTCTCGAGCCGTAGGTGTCTTCCAAATCGTCCCTGTCTTCGTCCCTCTGGTCCCTCAGAGCGATATAGGTTAGTTCCAGCACCTTCAACCTTCTTCCCACCGCCTGGGGACTTCTTCTCTGTCATTATTTTTTGCATCCCTCTGAGTTAGTTTTCTGTGGCCTCTCATCCCCCATCCTGTCCGTCTTCTTAGGGACCTTTAAAGCCCTCCTTCGAAACTACCCGAAATATCGTCCGGCTCTTCCGCTCCCTGCAGTTCCGGGAGCTCTTCCGCCTCACACCCCCAGGTCCCCTACTCTGTAGACGAACCTGCGTCTGGGGCTGGGCTCCGCCCGGTTTTTGCTCCGGACGCCATTCCATGTTCCCTGACCTCGGAGGAACTCCTTCTGATAAGGGTTCAGTATGGAGTTCCTCCGGAGTATGACCTGGAGCTGCCTGGCCCTTCTGACCGGGCCAGCACTCCCCCATCTGGTCATTTTTGTTTGTACCAGAAAGCATTCCGTGCCGGACTCCGGCTTCCGCTTCCTCCCTTTGTTGTTGCCCTCTTCCGCTTCTTAGACATCTCCTTGGCTTCCGTGGCCCCGAATTCTTTTAGATTTTTGATAGGATTTCTCTCCCTTTGCCACGTAGTCGAGGTCCAACCGTCCCTCTCCCTGTTTAGGCACTTCTATACTTTCAAGCGCCATCCTTCGGCGAAGGACTGGTGGTACTTCTCCCCCCAGTTCGGCAAGAAGGGGTTGCTGAAAGGTGCCCCTTCTTCAATCCACAATTGGAAGGGGAAATATCTCTTCGTCCACTGCCCGACCTTGAGACTGGGCCTGCCCCCTTGGGGCTTTCTGAGGGATTCTATCCGTCGGACCCCCAGCCTGGGGGAGGATGACCTCCAGGCTGCCCGGAAGCTTCTAGCTTACTCCGCTCCTTCCCTTCCCAATCTTCTGAGGGAGCAATTTCTTTTCAACATCGGTCTGAGTCCTCAGGATCTAGCGAGTATTCATCTTTTACCTTATCTTCTCTTTTCATGCCTTTCTCCTTTTCCTTTCTCTTTTTACCTCTTCTTCCTTCTCTCTCTTTTTCCCCTCTATTTCTTTCTTTCTTTCTTCCCCTTTCTTCTCTCTTTTTTTTTTTTTTTTGACTCTTGATTGATTGGTTTGCTTCTTTTTCTTCTTTCCTTTTCTCTTTCTCTTTTTCTCTTTTTTTTTTTTTAGGAATGGACGCCGAAGCAGCGCGAATGCTTGCCAGGGGCCTTAGGGCCCACAAGAGAAAGGGCGCTGCGACCTCCGGATCAGCGAAGAGGGCCAGGGCGGAGGAGTCGAGCTTAGCTGCACCCATCCAGGTGGCCCCGGTCATCGACATTCCCTCGGATGCCGAGCCAACGGCTCCCCGGGCCTCCTCGAGGAGCCCGCCGACTGGGGCCCCCATTTCGGGGGTCCGCTCCACGGAGGCACCCATAGCCGAGAGGAAAAGAAGGAAATCGGTGGCCCGCAAGGCGAGTAGCCGCCGAACTACTGCGGACGAGTTCCTCTGCTCTGAAGAGGGGTCGGAGAATCCCTTCAACGATAAGGACTTGATCAGGCGGCTGATCGACGGCTGCATTCTGCTGGACGTCGTTGAGAGGATCGACCATGCCGATCCTGAGCAGCGGGCCTGAGATTCTTTGGGGTCCTTCCTTGAGGTAAGCGGATCTTCATTTACATGGCTATTCGGCCTTTGTTCTAATTCCCTAGCCGCCCTTGCAGATTGGGCACCAGCTCCTTGCCTATATCGAGGTGGTGAGCCGTGCGAGGAGGGACATCCTCCAGGTGGAGGAACACTGTCAGGCCGAGGTTGCTCACCTCCAAGCAAAGACGGCCGAAGTAGTCACCCTCCAGGAGGCCCTGGAAAGAGAGAAACGAGCCCGGGAGGAGGAGAGGCAGACCTTGGAGGAATCGGCGAGAAAGGCGGAGGCCGAGGTCGCCAACTTGATCGAGCAAACTTCGGTCCTGGTCTCGGAGGCCAGAGTCCTTACGGTAGAGGAATTCAAGGCCTCCGCGGAGATGAGGGACCTGAAGGTCCAATTTGGCCAGGAAGCGTTCATAAAGGGGTTCAAGCTCTGCAAAGAGAAGGTGGCCAGAAAATTTTCAGAGCTCGACCTCAGCTTCCTAGGCGAGGAGTCTGAAGACGAGATCAGTCCCTCGCCAGCCGCCACTGCTGTCGCAGCCCCCTTGCCGAGGACGTCGAGTTCTCCAACCCCCGCCCCCAAGGTCTGAGATCTCCGATCTTGTACCTTTATTTCGTCGCAATTTTTCTTTTCTGTTTGTCTTCAAAAATCATCCAATCAATAAAGTTGAATTTCTTGTTGCGGACGGCTTCTCCTCCCCCCCTCCTTCTCTCTGTTCTTCTTCCTGCAATGAGTCATGCTTTGACGCTTTTGCCTTCCGATGGCAGTGTCCTGTAGAAGCACTCCCCCTGCCCCTGGGGGTCCCGCTGAAATCGATGATCCAGCGGCTGAAGAAGGAAGTCCTTCACCTGACAAAGAAGTTAAAGAAGATGGAAGGCGAGCTCCGCAGATTGAGAGAAGGTCATTCTGAAGCCACCGCTGAGGCCACCCACTTTCGAAATCTCCACGTGAAGGGGATCATGGAGTATAGCCGGAGGAAGGCGGACTTCGTGAAGGAACTCGAGGAATGCAAGAAGAGCGCCAGCGACCGAATTTGGGCCCAGGCCGCCAGGATCAGCGCCCTCAAGGTGGAACTGTCTGCTGTGAAGGGGAAGATCGGCCAGCTGGAAGGAAATTCATCCCGGCTCTTGGATCGGGTCGATGGTGACCAAGAGTGGTCGAAGAAGGTCTCTGACCTTCAGCAGCAACTTCAGGATGTCGAGGTGAGCCACGACGTGCATCGGGCTAGCTGGCGCAGGCAGGTGGAAGAATATAAAGGGAGGTTCAGGGCGGCGGCCGACGAAGTCGTCCGTCTCCAGAGGCAGCTGGCTAGCAGGGCATAGCTTACTTCGGCCGAGATTCTGATGAGCTCCAAGCCCTAAGAGGCACCGTTGAGGAGATTTCTGTCTCCCTCGGGGAAAAGACAGCTGAGCTGCAACAACTGAAGATCCAACTGGCATACGAGCAACGGGCCGTCGCGGATGCAGAGGTGGAATCCGAGGTCTTGAGGAAGAGGCGTCGAGAGGCGGAGGCCGAGAGCCAGCGACTTCGTCGGGCGCTCCAGGATGCGCTGCAGAAAAGAGCAGAGCTAGAAGAAGAAATTGAGAATCTAAGGTAGTCCTGGTTGAGGGATGGAGTAGATAACTCTAGGTCGGAGGGAGCAGGGCCTCCTTAGAGCTCTTTTCGTCTTTCTGTCTTTTCATGTATTTACTTCCCTTTTTGTCATTTTGCCTTTCTTTCCTTGGCCTTCCGGGCTTTGTAGCGTGTATATCGGAAATGGAATGAAAAAGGCATTTTGTGTTACCTCGTTCGCACGTTGCACTAAATTGCCGTTCATCGAACTTTTCTTTCCGTTTGACTTGTCTGATGTAGACGTCGTTGGGGGGCGCCCGGTCGTCGATGCGTTAGCTCGTCTTTCTCGTTGTACATGGCCGCAAGCCCGAGCTTGGCCGTCCGGGCTCCGCATTATTTTGGGGATGTCGTTGTCTTCTTAACCGGTGTCGAAAGTCTTTTTAGAGGCTGGGGGTGTTCGGTAGGAACTCCCCATTTCAGTTGGGATGAAGTCCTTTAGGTCTTTTGGTGTGGTTCATCCTTCATCTGTTCCCGTCGTAGTTCATCATCCTTCCTTTTTAATTTTCCTCCTCTTCTCAGAGTGAGGGCTCTCCACCCGCTTTTCGCAGGGTTGCATAGAAGCGAGGAGGTGCCGCTGAGGGGCTTTTTCCTTTCATCCGATCTTGTTGGGCGGCCGGGTTTTGCCACCATCAGCCCTTGCTGCAGAAGTCGCGGGTGGAGCCCGGCTCCCGTAGGAGTCTGGGTGGGGTCTTCCTTGGCATCGTGGACGGAGCTCGGCTCCCGTAGGAGTCCGGGTGGAGTCTTCCTTGGCGTCGTGGATGGAGCCCGGCTCCCGTAGGAGTCCGGGTGGAGTCTTCCTTGGCGTCGTGGATGGAGCCTGGCTTTCGTAGGAGTCCGGGCCATCCACTTTGCTCGAGCCAAGGCGAGGTTCTCCTCCCGTTCCTGGCTTGGCTGTGGCGGCGCGTTAGGGCGCTGTAAGGCCTCTCCCCCATCCAGTCTAAAAGAACCGGGCCTTTGACTTTGCTCATGTCAGGACGAGGTTCTCCTCCTGTTCCTGACATAGTCGTGGGGGCACATTAGGGCGCTGTAAGGCCTCTCCCCCCATCCGATCTAAAAGAACCGGGCCTTTGACTTTGCTTATGTCAGGACGAGGTTCTCCTCCTATTCCTGACATGGCTGTGGGGGCACATTAGGGCATTGTAAGGCCTCTCCCCCCATCTGGTCTAAAAGAACCGGGCCTTTGACTTTGCTCATGTCAGGACGAGGTTCTCTTCCTGTTCCTGACATGGCTGTGGGGGCACATTAGGGCGTTGTAAGGCCTCTCCCCCCATCCGATCTAAAAGAACCGGGCCTTTGACTTTGCTCATGTCGGGACGAGGTTCTCCTCCTGTTCCTGACATGGCTGTGGGGGCACATTAGGGCGCTGTAAGGCCTCTCCCCCATCCGATCTAAAAGAATCGGGCCTTTGACTTTGCTCATGTTAGGACGAGGTTCTCCTCCTGTTTCTGACATGGCTGTGGGGGCACATTAGGGCGTTGTAAGGCCTCTCCCCCCATCCGATTTCGAGATAGTCGGACTTTCATTTTAGGTATGTTAGGACGGGGTTCTCCTCCGTTCCTAACATAACTTTGTTTCGAGCATTTGGAGGGGTCATATCCAGTCGTAACAAATCCACGCCAGATGGGAAGAGTACGTCAAGTAGAAAGAAATTTAGATTCAAGGTGAAATCATAAGTGATACATTTACAGATTTTCCGAGTTCCACGGTCGTGGGTGGTCCGCTCCTCCTTGAGGCCCTCCGGTGATGGAGTCGATGGTCTCGATGGGAGGTCGGTCCCCGGGTTGCTCCTCCCCTCTTGACGGTTCAGGCTGCGGAAGGGCCCTTGGCCGATCTCCTCTACCCTCAGGCCTGCGTCGGATGAACCTGTCGAGTCGACCTCACCGAATGAGCTCCTCGATCTCGTCCCGGAGCTGGATGCATTCCTTTATGTCATGGCCGTGGTCGCGGTGGTAGAGGCAGAACTTGTTGGGGTTGCGCTTCCCGGGGTGTGTGCGCATCCTCTCCGGCCTAGGGAGCTGCTCCCTGACCTCCATCAATACCTGAGCCTTCGAGGCGTTGAGGGGGGCGTAGTTACGGAATCTCCCTGGTGGGGAACCCCGCCGAACCCCGCGATCCGGGCTTCTCTGCCTGTGCGCCCGGGGTGGAGTATGGGCGTGCTTATGCCCAGGAGGGGATCGAGAACACAGCCGGGCTTCCTTTGGCCTTTTTTCAATTGCGGGCTTACTCGAGTCTCCCGCTTGCCGCTCCCTCGCCGTCTCTTCATCCTTCATTTTGAAGGCTTCTTCCGCTCGGGCGTATCCTTCGGCCCGGGCCAGCAAATCAGCAAAATCCCTGGGATACTTCTTCTCCAGGAAGAACAAAAGATCATTCTTCTGAAGGCCACCCTTAAGGGCGGCCATTGCGACTGATTGGTCCAAGTTCTGGACCTCCAGCGCCGCGATGTTGAAGCGGTTGATGTAGGCCCGAATGGACTCCCCTTCCCTCTGCTTGATGTTGATGAGGGACTTCGAACCCTTCCGGAGGCACCGGCTACTGACAAAATGGGCCACAAATTGGTGGCTCATTTGATCGAAGGAAAAGATGATACCCGGTTTCAAAGCCGAATACCAGTTCCTTGTCGCTCCCTTCAAGGTGGACGGGAAGGCCTGGCATAGAATGGCATCAGGAGCACCGTGAAGCAGCATCATCGTTCGGAAGGCCTCCAGATGATCAACCGGGTCTGAAGTTCCGTCGTAGCTTTCGAACTAGGGAAGCTTGAAGTTTGGCGGGATCGGTTCCTGCATGATCATTTGGGAGAAGGGAGGGTCAGTACAAATATCCTCACCAAAAGCGGGAGGTGCATGGCGGAGTTCTTCGATCCGTCGGTTCATCTCCTGGAGCCTCCGGTCTAGGAAATCCTCTCGACTTCGAGTCTCGAGGGTCCTCTGGCAGAATGGGGGCAGGGATCTTCCAGGGGTGGAGTCGTGGTCTGATTGAGGGCTCTCTACCCTCGGGTTCATTTTCCCAGGAAGGACGGGGTGGCTGGCCCAGGTGGCCCGCCCTGCCGCGGATTCTGGTGTTCCGGGGATGCCCTTTCTGGGCGTACCGATGCCTGCGGCTGCTGCTGCTGCATAGCTTGCACAGCTTCGGTGAGGCCTCTGACCTACTGCGCCAGTAGGTCAAACTGCTCCGCGCCGATCGCCGCCGCTGGAGGAGGAGGAGGAGGTTGAGAAACAGGAGGGGAGGTCGGAGCCTGAGATCTGGCCGCGGAGGCCGTGGACCGTCGCGTGGACGCCTTGCGAGGAGGCATCAAGTATGGATCCCGTGGGGGAACAAGGAGTGGGTGTCGGAGGAGACGATCGGGGGCGGCTCCGTTGAACGCTCCTTCAAGAGCAAGGGTACTGCGAAGACACAGGCCCTTCCTCTAGCGCCAATCCTGTTGGTGCAAAAATCCGCTTGCGTCGGAGAAGCTGGAGTCGAGGAAGTCACGGTCGTCGTCGGGACCTGCAAAGGAAGTCTAGACCGGAGGTGGGGTTGCTCCGGCAAGACCCTCCGACGGTCAAGTCAGTTCTCTGCCTCAACAAGAATGGAGTGCTCGAACGAAGAATTTAGCAGAGTTTTTAGATGAAAGATGAGAGCTTATTGAATAACGTATCTGGAGCCCCCTTTTATAGGCGGAGGGGGCAGTAGCCTGACAGCGACATCTGTAACCGTCTGGCAGTGGGCTGCCCAGGGTCAGGCGGAGTTTGCTGTGAAGAGTAGTGGAGTGGACCCATGGCTATCACCGGGGTGTGCCATGTGGAGTCTGTCACGGGGAGTGGAGCGGCGTCTGTTGTCGCGACTTGCCAGCGGATGGGAGAATCGCGCGGTATCCATCGCAGGAAGTGGAGCAGGATCATGGCCGTTATTGTGGCCTACCAGGGAGTAGTGGAGCTGCGCGAGATCCATCGTAGGAAGTGGAGCAGTGCTGTGACCGTGACTGCGGCCTGTCAGGGAATGATGGAGCTGCACGAGATCCGTCGTAGGAAGTGGAGCAGTGCTGTGACCGTGACTGCGGCCTGTCAGGGAGTGATGGAGCTACGCGAGATCCGTAGTAGGAAGTGGAGCAGTCCTGTGACCGTTACTGCGGCCTGTCAGGGAGTGATGGAGCTGTGCGGAATCCACCGCAGGAAGTGGAGCAGGATCGTGGCCGTTATTGTGGCCTGCCAGGGAGTGCAGATCCATCGGCTGAAGTTCGACAGCGGTCGGAGCTGATGACGGAGTCTGGCTCCCGTAGGAGTCCGGGCGGAGTCCTCCTTGCGGTTGGAGTCGTGGGCAGAGCCCGGCTCCCGTGGGAGTCCGGGCGGAGTCCTCTCGGAGTTGAAGTCGCGGGCGGAGCCCGGCTCCCGTAGGAGTCCGGGCGGAGTCCCCTGCGATCAAAATCAGGTGCGAAGTCCAGCTCCCGTAGGAGTCCGGATGGATCTTACCGGCAGTCGAAGTTGGCGACGGAGCCCGGCTCCCATGGGAGTCCAGGCGGGGTCCCCCTTGAGGTCGGAGTCGTGGGTGGAGTCCGGCTCCCGTGGGAGTCCGGGCGGAGTCCTCTCGGAGTTGAAGTCGCGGGCGGAGCCCGGCTCCTGTAGGAGTCCGGGCGGAGTCCCCTGCAATCAAAATCAGGTGCGAAGTCCGGTTCCCGTAGGAGTCCGGACGGATCTTACCGGCAGTCGAAGTTGGCGACGGAGCCCGACTCCCTGGGATCTCGGGCGGGGTCCCCCTTGAGGTCGGAGTCATGGGCGGAGTCCGACTCTCGTGGGAGTCCAAGCGGAGTCCTCTCGGAGTTGAAGCCGCGGGCAGAGCCCGGCTCCTGTAGGAGTCTGGGCGGAGTCCCCTGCAATCAAAATCAGGAGCGAAGTCCAGCTCCCGTAAGAGTCCGGACGGATCTTACCGGCAGTCGAAGTTGGCGACGGAGCTCGACTCCCGTGGGAGTCCGGGAGGGGTCCCCCTTGAGGTCGGAGTCGTGGGCGGAGTCCGACTCCCGTGGGAGTCCGGGCGGAGTCCTCTCGGAGTTGAAGTCGCGGGCAGAGCCCGGCTCCTGTAGGAGTCCGGGTGGAGTCCCCTGCAATCAAAATCAGGTGCGAAGTCCGGCTCCCGTAAGAGTCCGGACGGATCTTACCGGCAATCGAAGTTGGCGACGGAGCCCGGCTCCCATGGGAGTCCGAGCGGGGTCCCCCTTGAGGTCGGAGTCATGGGCGGAGCCCGGCTCCTGTAGGAGTCCGGGCGGAGTCCCCTGCAATCAAAATCAGGTGCGAAGTCCGGCTCCCGTAAGAGTCCGGACGGATCTTACCGGCAGTCGAAGTTGGCGACGGAGCCCAGCTCCCGTGGGAGTCCGGGCGGGGTCCCCCTTGAGGTTGGAGTCATGGGCGGAGCCCGGCTCCTGTAGGAGTCCGGGCGGAGTCCCCTGCAATCAAAATCAGGTGCGAAGTCCGGCTCCCGTAGGAGTCCGGATGGATCTTCCCGGCAGTCGAAGTTGGCGACGGAGCCCGGCTCCCGTGGGAGTCCGGGCGGGGTCCCCCTTGAGGTCAGAGTCGTGGGCGGAGTCCGGCTCCCGTGGGAGTCCGGACGGAGTCCTCCTAGAGTTGAAGTCACGGGCGGAGCCCAGCTCCTATAGGAGTCCGAGCGGAGTCCCCGACAGTTGATGTTGAGGATGGAGCCTGGCTCCCGTAGGAGTTCGGGCGGAGTCTACTTGCGGTTGAAGTTGTCGGCGGAGTCCGGCTCCCGTAGGAGTCCGGACGAAGTCTGTCTGCAGCCGTTAGAGTCGAGGATGAAGCTCGGCTCCCGTAGGAGTCCGGGCGGAGTTTTCCTGCAATTAAAGTCAAAGGCGAAGTTCGGCTCCCGTAGGGATCCGGACAAGGCTTACCGGCAGTTAATGTTGAGGACGGAGCCCGGCTCCCGTAGGAGTTCGGGTGGAGTCTACTTGCGGTTGAAGTTGTCGATGGAGTCCGGCTCCCGTAGGAGTCCGGACGAAGTCTGTCTGCAGCCGTTGGAGTCGAGGATGAAGCCCGGCTCCCGTAGGAGTCCGGGCGAAGTTTTCCTGCAATTAAAGTCAAAGGTGAAGTCCGGCTCCCGTAGGGGTCCGGACAAGGCTTACCGGCAGTTGATGTTGAGGACAGAGCCCGGCTCCCGTAGGAGTTCGGGCGGAGTCTACTTGCGGTTGAAGTTGTCGGCGGAGTCCGGCTCCCGTAGGAGTCCGGACGAAGTCTGTCTGCAGCCGTTGGAGTCGAGGACGAAGCCCAGCTCCCGTAGGAGTCCGGGCGGAGTTTTCCTGCAATTAAAGTCAAAGGCAAAGTCCGGCTCCCGTTGGGGTCCGGATAAGGCTTACCGGCAGTTGATGTTGAGGATGGAGCCCGGCTCCCGTAGGAGTTCGGGCGGAGTCTACTTGCGGTTGAAGTTATCGGCGGAGTCCGGCTCCCGTAGGAGTCCGGACGAAGTCTGTCTGCAGCCGTTGGAGTCGAGGATGAAGCCCGGCTCCCGTAGGAGTTCGATCGGAGTCCTCCTGGAGTTGATGTTGCGATCGGAGCCCGGTTCCCGTAGGAGTCCGGGCGGAGTCCTCCTTGAGCTGGTTCTGCTGAGGACTTCGGCTGTGGGTATTTTATACCCAACACTACTAATCATCACTACAGTAGCCCTCATCCGATCTTTGAGTTGAGAGCAATCTCTAGCTAGATGCTCTAACTCATCATATCGATAACATCTGATCTTACTCAAGTCTCTCATCTTGAACTTAGACCACCCTCATCGTGATCTCCTGTCGCTCTATCTATCTCCTCTTGCTCTTTCAGAAACAACCAAAGCTGAGCTGCCACCTGAGCTCGAAGCTAGATTTTCTCACCTAAGAACTTCATTTTGAAAAATCACAGTGGTGATCTCGTCCATCTTGATAGTGTTCTTCTCCACTAAAAAAGTAGTCACTAAGGACTCATATGAGGGAGGAAGCGATGCTAGCAAGACTAGCACTCTGATCTTCTCCTCAACTTTCTTGCCAACACTGAGAGGTTAGTGAGGATCTTCTAAAAGTGGCTGAGATGCTTCTGCATGCTCTGTCCCTTAATCATTCGCAGCTGATAGAACTACTTCCAGAGGAAGAGGATATTGGTGAGAAATTTTGTCATGTACAATTTCTCAAGCTTCAACCACAGCATCATCGGATAAGTCTCGTTAAGCACATGGATCACCACCTCATCTGCTAAGTATAAGCGAATCGTACTCATCACCTGCATTTGGAGCCACCTCCAATCCTATACCTCCATAGTAGTCAGCTTCTCCTTGCATAAGAGAGCATCGATCAACCCTTGCTGGATGAGCACATCCTTTACCCTCGCCTGCCATAAGGAGAAATTACTCTTTTCATCAAATCTGTTGATCTCCACCTTGATTGTGCTTATCTTCTTCATCTTCTATCTCGATCACCACCACCACAACCTATGCTCTAGTACCATCTAGCTTTGATACTAATTGTTGTGCAGGATTTGATACCATACAGTACAGCAGAAAGAAAGAAAAAATAAAATAAAAAACATAATATAAATATGTGGATTGATCTCAAGCCTATCTCCATGGGGCGTGCAAGCTTCACTATGAGAGAACAAAATACAACCAATATAAGAGGAACTCATCACTCAACCCTTGTAACAAAGTCTCTTAATAAGAAGCTCTAAAACCCTGATAAAAGTTCTCTAAAATCTCTCTTGAAGCTTTTTTGTACCTCCAGGATATCACCAGCTATCCAACGTGATAAATGACTCATCAATCGGAGCTATATAGGCTCCAAAATCTCAAAAATACTATTACACAAGGAATACTATGTCCCAATCAATCCTAAAATAATTCGTGGCCATTCGATCATGACTAGCTCATACCAAAGCCATCCGATCACGTACTATAGCCTCAGATCAAGCTTGATCATGTCCGAAGCCATCCTCAACCATCCGATGGTGAACAGCTCACTCTAAAGCCGTTGGATTGAATGCCCGTGGACCTCACATGGACTGCATGATCGGGGCCTCCATGGACCGCCCAGCACCCTACGATCCATGGTGCACCATGTAGGATGCCAGACCTGGGCACCCACGTGCACACTGGGCTGACCCACATGCGCACCCGCACTGGGCCGGCCCACATGTGCGCCCAGCGCGCATGTGGGTTTGCCCACATGTGTGCCTGCGCTGGGCTGCGCATGCCTATACGCATGCACGTCCATCGGGCCCAGCTGCAATGCCACCGGCCTCCGCCGCCTTGTGCACCGTGCCATTTGCTCCGAGCTTCTTTCGTACGTATCTTCGCCATTTTGACTCTATTTTGGCTGTTCTTAGGCTCATTGGATTTCATTCATCATCCTAAACCTCACTATGGGCTCAGTGTGGATCGAATCTTGAGGTATATTTTTTAATATGTATTTTTAATATAGTAACGGAAGACTATTAGATACAGTCAAGTACTTGCGAAGTCTGTATGTGGATCAAGATGGAATTGATCCCTCCAGATTATAGGAGCTGATGCATTTCTATATTTTAGTTTAGTAAAATCTTGGCCAGAAATTCATGTAATGAATTTGAAAAGTTAGAATAGAATGTAGATAATCCTTCAGGATTGATGTTTAACCCTAGATCATTCTAGAGCATTCAGGATCAAAGGAATGAATTATACGGTAACCTTATGCATAGGTTCTTGAATACTGTCTTGTAATTATTTAACTTATTCGGATGTCGAAAACTATTACTAAATGATAACTACGATTAATACAGAAAATGATTCCTGTGCTATCGACTTAGTGCTCAAATCTATAGAGTCACGCACAAAGTCAAGCGACGTAGGAAAAAATTGATCTAAGTCTATATATTCAATTTAGAAGTACATGACTTGATTGAACAAATAGATTAATTTGATTGAAAATTAAGTTATGGGTCATATGGGATTAAACAATTGATTATGTCTAGCTAGCACTAGATACAAGATTCAGGTTCAATTTCGAAGATGAACAATATTTGATCTTTGATCCAAAGAGTCTATAAGAGATTGGATTTAAGTGCTAATTAATTTTAGATTAAATTTGATTTAATTAAACTTAATTAGATTTATAAATCTAAGTTAGACTTGGTCCTAAATCTTAAATAGTTTAGGATTGTTGGGTATAAAATATCCACAGCCGAAGTTCTCAGCAGAATCAACTCCGAGAGGACCCCGCCCGGACTCCCACGGGAGCCGGGCTCCGCCCACGACTCCAATCTCAAGGGAGACTCCGCCCGGACTCCCACAGCAGCCGGGCTCCGTCGCCAACTTCGACTGCCGGTAAGATCCGTCCAGACTCCTACGGGAGCCAGACTTCGCACCTGACTTTAATTACAGGGGACTCCGCCCGGACTCCTACGGGAGCCGGGCTCCGCCCGCGACTTCAACTCCGAGAGGACTCCACCTGGACTCTCACGGGAGCCGGGCTCCACCCACGACTCCAATCTCAAGGGGGACTCCGTCCGGACTCTCACGGGAGCTGGGCTCCGTCGCCAACTTCGACTGCCGGTAAGATCCGTCCGGACTCCTACGGGAGCCGGACTTCGCACCTGACTTTAATTGCAGGGGACTCCGCCCGGACTCCCACGGGAGCCAGACTCCGCCCGTAACTCCAACCTCAAGGGGGACTCCGCCCGGACTCCCACGGGAGTCGGGCTCCGTCACCAACTTTGACTGCCGGTAAGATCCATCCGGACTCCTACGGGAGCCGGACTTCGCACCTGACTTTAATTGCAGGGGACTCCGCCAGGACTCCTACGGGAGCCGGGCTCCGCCCGCGACTTCAACTCCGAGAGGACTCCGCCCGGACTCCCACGGGAGTCGGGCTCCGCCCACGACTCCAATCTCAAGGGGGACTCCACCCAGACACCCACGGGAGCCGGGCTCCATCGCCAACTTCGACTGCCGGTAAGATCCGTCCGGACTCCTACGGGAGCCGGACTTCGCACCTGACTTTAATTGCAGGGGACTCCGCCTGGACTCCTACGGGAGCCGGGCTCCACCCGCGACTTCAACTCTGAGAGGACTCCGTCCGGACTCCCATGGGAGCCGGGCTCCGCACACGACTCCAATCTCAAGGGAGACTCCGCCCGGACTCCCACGGGAGCCGGGCTCCGTCGGCAACTTCGACTGTCGGTAAGATCCGTCCGGACTCCTACGGGAGCCGAACTTCGCACCTGACTTTAATTGCAGGGGACTCCATCCGGACTCCCACGGGAGCCGGACTCCCACGGGAGCCGGACTCCGCCCGCAACTCCAACCTCAAGGGGGACTCCGCCCGGACTCCCACGGGAGCCGGGCTCCGTCTCCAACTTCGACTGCCGGTAAGATCCGTCCAGACTCCTACGGGAGCCGGACTTCGCACCTGACTTTAATTGCAGGGGACTCTATCCGGACTCCTACGGCAGCCGGGCTCCACCTGCGACTTCAACTCCGAGAGGACTCTGCCCGGACTCCCACGGGAGCCGGGCTCCGCCCACGACTCCAATCTCAAGGGGGACTCCGCCCAGACTCCCACGGGAGCCGGGCTCCGTCGCCAACTTCGACTGCCGGTGAGATCCATCCGGACTCTTACGGGAGCCAGACTTCGCACCTGACTTTAATTGCAGGGGACTCCGCCCGGACTCCTACGGGAGCCGGGCTCCGCCCGTGACTTCAACTTCAAGGGGGACTCCGCCCAGACTCCCACGGGAGCCGGGCTCCATCGCCAACTTCGACTGCCGGTAAGATCCATCCGGACTCCTACGGGAGCCGGACTTCGCACCTGACTTTAATTGCAGGGGACTCCGCCCAGACCCCTACGGGAGCCGGGCTCCGCCCGTGACTTCAACTCTGAGAGGACTCCGCCCGGACTCCCACGGGAGCCGGGCTCCGCCCATGACTCCAACCGCAAGGAAGACTCCGCCCGGACTCCTACGGGAGCCAGACTCCGTCATCAGCTCCGACCACTGCCGAACTTCAGCCGATGGATCTGCACTCCCAGGCAGGCCACAATAATGGCCACGATCCTGCTCCACTTCTTGCGGCGGATTCTGCGTAGCTCCATCACTCCCTGACAGGCCGTAGTAACGGTCACAGCACTGCTCCACTTCCTACGACGGATCCCGCACAGCTCCACTACTCTCTGGCAGGCCACAATAACGGCCACGATCCTGCTCCACTTCCTGTGATGGATACCGCGCGATTCTCCCATCCGCTGGCAAGTCGCGACAACAGACGCCGCTCCACTCCCCGTGGCAGACTCCACGTGGCACGCCCCGGTGATAGCCACGGGTCCACTCCACTACTCTTCGCAGCAAACTCTGCCTGACCCTTGGCAGCCCACTGCCAGACGGTTACAGATGTCGCTATCAGGCTACTGCCCCCTCGCCTATAAAAGGGGGCCCCAGATACGTTATTCAATAAGCTCTAATTTTTTACCTAAAAACTCTGCTAAATTCTCCATTCGAGTACTCCATTCTTGTTGAGGCAGAGAACTGACTTGAGCATCGGAGGGTCTTGCCGGAGCAACCCCACCTCCAGTTTAGACTTTCTTTGCAGGTCCCAGCGGCCACCGCGACTCCCTCGACTCCAGCTTCTCCGGTGCAAGCAAATTTTTGCACCAACAGGGTTGGCGCTAGAGGAAGGGCGCAAACCTCCGCAGTACCCTTGTTCTTAAAGGAGCGCTCAACGGAGCCGCCTTTGATCGTCTCCTTCGACATCCATTCCTTGTTTCCCCCACGGGATCCTTACTTGATGCCTCCCCGCAAGGCGTCCATGCGACGGTCCACGGCCTCCGCGGCCAGATCTCAGGCTCCGACCTCTCCTCCTGTTTCTCAACCTCCTCCTCCTCCTCCGACGGCGACGGTCGGGGTGGAGCAGTTTGACCTGCTGGCGCAGCAGGTCGGAGGCCTCACAGAAGCTGTGCAGGCTATGCAGCAGCAGCAGCCGCAGGCATCAGTACGCCCAGAAAGGGCATCCCCGGAACACCAGAATTCGACGGCGGGGCGGGCCACCTGGGCCAGCCGCCCCATCCTTCCTGGAAAAATGAACCCGAGGGTGGAGAGCCCTCAATCGGACCACGACTCCACCCCTGGAAGATCCCTGCCCCCATTCTGCCAGAGGACCCTCGAGACTCGAAGTCGGAAGGATTTCCTGGACCGGAGGCTCCATGAGATGAACCGACGGATCGAAGAGCTCCGCCATGCTCCCCCCGCTTATGGTGAGGATATTTGTACTAACCCTCCCTTCTCTCAAATGATCATGCAGGAACCGATCCCGCCAAACTTCAAGCTCCCCCAGTTTGAAAGCTACGATGGGACTTCGGACCGGTTGATCATCTGAAAGCCTTCCGGACGATGATGCTGCTTCACGACGCTCCCGATGTCATTCTATGCCGGGCCTTCCCATCCACCTTGAAGAAAGCGGCGAGGAACTGGTACTCAGCTTTGAAACCAGGTATCATCTTTTCCTTCGATCAAATGAGCCACCAATTTGTGGCCCATTTTGTCAGCAGCCGGCACCCCCGGAAGGGTTCGTAGTCCCTCATCAATATCAAGCAGAGGGAAGGGGAGTCCATTCGGGTCTACATCAACCGTTTCAACGTCGCGGCGCTGGAGGTCCGGAACTGGACCAATCAGTGGCAATGGCTGCCCTGAAGGGTGGCCTTCAGAAGAATGACCTTTTGTTCTCCCTGGAGAAGAAGTACCCCAAGGATTTTGCTGATTTGTTAGCTCGGGCTGAAGGATACGCCCGAGCGGAAGAAGCCTTCAAAATGAAGGATGAAGAAACAGCGAGGGAGCGACAAGCGGGAGACTCGAGTAAGCCCGCAATTGAAAAAAGGCCCAGAGAAGCCCGGTCGCATTCTCGATCCCCTCCTGGGCACAAGCGTGCCCATACTCCACCTCGGGTACGCAGGCAGAGAAGTTCGGATCGTGGGGTTCGGCGGGGTTCCCCATCGGGAAGATTCCGCAACTATGCCCCCCTCAACGCCTCGAAGGCCCAGGTACAGATGGAGGTCAGGGAGCAGCTCCCTAGGCCAGAGAGGATGCGCACACACCCCGTGAAGCGCAACCCCAATAAGTTCTGTCTCTACCACCGTGACCACGGCCATGATACGGAGGAATGCATCCAGCTCCGGGACGAGATCAAGAAGCTCATTCGGTGAGGTCGACTTGACAGGTTCATCTGACGCAGGCCTGAGGGTAGAGGAGATCGGCCAAGGACCCTTCCGCAACCTGAACCACCAAGAAGGGAGGAGCAACCCGGGGACCGGCCTCCCATCGGGACTATCGACTCCATCACCGGAGGGCCTCAAGGAGGAGCAGACCTCCCGCAACCATGGAACTCGAGAAATCTGTAAATGTATCACTTACGATTTCACTTTGAATCTAAATTTCTTTCTACTCGACGTACTCTTCCCATTTGGCATGGATTTTCCACGACTGGATATGACCCCTCCAAATGCCTGAAACAAAGTTATGTTGGGAACGGGGGGAGAACCCCATCCTAACATACCTGAAATGAAAGTCCGACTATCTCGAGATTAGATTGGGGGAGAGGCCTTACAGCGCCCTAATGTGCCCCCACAGCCATGTCAGGAACAGGAGGAAGACCTCGTCCTGACATGAGCAAAGTCAAAGGCCCGATTCTTTTAGACCAGATGGGGGGAGAGGCCTTACAGCATCCTAATGTGCCCCCACAGCCATGTCAGGAACAGGAGGAAGACCTCGTCCTGACATGAGCAAAGTCAAAGGCCCGATTCTTTTAGACCGGATGGGGGGAGAGGCCTTACAGTGCCCTAATGTGCCCCCACAGCCATGTCAGGAACAGGAGGAAGACCTCATCCTGACATGAGCAAAATCAAAGGCCCGATTCTTTTAGACCGAATGGGGGGAGAGGCCTTGCAGCGCCCTAACGCGCCCCCACGGCCATGTCGGGAACGGGAGAAG
Organism: Elaeis guineensis; assembly: GCF_000442705.2. Taxonomy (NCBI): domain Eukaryota; kingdom Viridiplantae; phylum Streptophyta; class Magnoliopsida; order Arecales; family Arecaceae; genus Elaeis; species Elaeis guineensis. Next base: position 14,129,647 of record NW_027332424.1, read on the forward strand.
AACCTTGCCCTGACTTGAGCAAGCTTGAAGGCCCGGACTCCTACGGGAGCCGGGCTCCGTCTGTGACTTCTGCAGCAAGGGAGACTTCGCCCGGACTCCTACGGGAGCCAGGCTCCACCCACGACCTCTGCAGCAAGAGAGACTTCGCCCGGACTCCTACGGGAGCCGGGCTCCACCCACGACCTCTGCAGCAAGGGAGACTTCACCCGGACTCCTACGGGAGCCGGACTCCACCCCACGACTTCTGCAGTAAGGAAGACTCCGCCCGCCCTGGCAATGGCCCTTACGTGCCCTCGCGGGAACGGGAGGAGAACCTCGTCCTGATGGTGATGAAACCCGACCGCCCAACAAGATCGGATGAAGGGAAAAAGCCCCTTAGCGGCACCTCCACGCTCCTGTGCAACCCCGCAAAGGGCGAGGGGAGGGCCCTCACTTGGAGAAGAGGAGGAAAATTAAAAAAGAAGGGTGACGAACTACGATGGAAACAGATGAAGGACGAACCGTGCCAAAGACCTAAAAGACTTCATCCCAACGGAGACGGGGAGTTCCTACCAAACACCCCCGGCCTCTAAAAAGACTCCCGACATAGGTCAGGAGGACAGCGACATCCCCGAAGTAATGCGGAGTCCGGACCGCCAAGCTTGGGCTTGCGGCCATGTACGACGAGGAAGGCAAGCTAACGCATCGACGACTGGGTGCCTCCCAATGATGTCTACATCAGACAAGTCGAACGACAAGAAAAATTCGACGGACGACAATCTAATACAATGCGCGGATGAGGTAACACAAAACACTCTTTTCATTCCACTTCCGAAATACATGCTACAAAGCCCGGAAGGCCAAGGAAAGAAAAGCAAAACAACAAAAAGGGAAGTAAATACATGAAAAGATAGAAGGACGAAAAGAGCTCTAAGGAGGCTCTGCTCCCTCCGACCTAGAGTTGTCTACTCCACCCCTCATCCAGGACTGCCTTAGATTCTCAATTTCTTCTTCTAGCTCTTCCCTTTTCTGCAGCGCGTCCTGGAGCGCCCGACGAAGTCACTGGCTCTCGGCCTCCACCTCTCGACGCCTCTTCCTCAAGACCTCGGATTCTGCCTCTGCGTCCGCGACGGCCCGCTGCTCGTATGCCAGTTGAGTCTTCAGTTGTTGCAGCTCGGCTATCTTTTCCCCGAGGGCGACAGAAATCCCTTCAACGGTTCCTCTTAAGGACTGGAGCTCCTCAGAATCCCGAGCGAAAGTAAGCTGAGCCCTGCTGGCCAGCTGCCTCTGGAGACGGGCGACTTCGTCGGTCGCCGCCCTGAGTCTCCCTTTATATTCCTCCACCTGCCTGCGCCAGCTGGCCCGATGCACGTCGTGGCTCACCTCAGCGTCCTTAAGCTGCTGCTGAAGGTCGGAGACCTTCTTCGACCACTCCTGGTCGCCGTCGACCCGAGCCAAGAGCCGGGACGAACTTCCTTCCAGCTGGCCGATCTTCCCCTTCGCGGCTGACAGTTCCACCTTGAGGGCGCTAATCCTGGCGGCCTGAGCCCAAATTCGGTCGCTGGCGCTCTTCTTGCATTCCTCAAGCTCCTTCGTGAAATTTGCCTTCCTTTGGCTATACTCCATGATCCCCTTCACGTGGAGATTCCGAAAGTGGATGGCCTCTGCGGTGGCTTCAGAATGACCTTCCCTCAATCTGCGAAGCTCGCCCTCCATCTTCTTTGACTTCTTTGTCAAGTGAAGGACTTCCTTCTTCAGCCGCTGGATCGTCGACTTCAGCGGGATCCCCAGGGGCAGGGGAAGTGCTTCTGCAGGACACTGCCATCGAAAGGCAAAAGCGTCAAAGCACGACTCATCGCAGGAAGAAAAACAGAGAGAAGAAGGGGAGGGAGGAGAAGCCATCCGCGATAAGAAATTTAGCTTTATTGATTGGATGATTCTTGAAGACAAAAAAGAAAAGAAAAATTGCGATGAAATAAAAATACAAGGTCGGAGGTCTCAGACCTCAGGGGCGGGGGTTGGAGAACTCGGCGTCCCCGGCAAGGGGGCTGCAACAGCAGTAGCGGCTGGCGAGGGACCGGCCTCGTCTTCGGACTCCTCGCTTAGGAAACTGAGATCAAGCTCCAAAAATTTTCTGGCCACCTTCTCTTGGCAGAGCTCAAACCCCTTGATGAATGCCTCCTGGCCGAATTGGACATTCAGATCCCTCATCTCTGCGGAACCCTTGAATTCCTCTACCGCAAGGACTCTGGCCTCCGAGACCAGGACCGGAATCTGCTCAGCCAAGTTGGCGACCTCGGCCTCCGCCCTTCTCGCCGACTCCTCCAAGGTCTGCCTCTCCTCCTCCTGGGCTTGTTTCTCTCTTTTCAGGGCCTCTTGGAGGGCGACTACTTCGACCGTCTTTGCTTGGAGGCGAGCAACCTCAGCCCGGCAGCGCTCCTCCACCTGGAGGATGTCCCTCCTCGCATGGTTCACCGCCTCGATATTGGCGAGGAGCTGGTGCCCAATCTGCAAGGGTGGCTAGAGGATCAGAACAAAGGCCGAATAGCCAGGTAAATAAAGATTTGCTTACCTCAAGGAAGGACCCCAAAGAGTCCCAGGCCCGCTGCTCAGGATCGGCACGGTCGATCCTCTCGACGATGTCGGGCAGAATGCAGCCATCGATCAACCACCTGATCAAGTCCCTGTCATTGAAGGAATTCTCTGGCCCCTCTTTGGAGCAGAGGGACTCGTCAGCGGCAGTTCGGCGGCTACTCACCTTGCGGGCCACCGATTTTCTTCTCTTCCCCCTCTCGGCCACGGGCGCCTCCGTGGAGCGGACCCCTGAAACAGGGGCCCCGATCGGCGGACTCCTCGAGGAGGCCCGGGGAGCCGTTGCCTCAGCATCCGAGGGAATGTCAATCGCTGGAGCCGCCTGGGCGGGTGCGGCCAAGCTCGACTCCTCCGCCCTGGCCCTCTTCATCGATCCGGAGGTCGTGACACCCTTTCTTTTGTGGGCCCTGAGGCCCCTGGCAAGCATCCGCGCTGCTTCGACGTCCATTCCTTAAAAAAAAAAAAAAAAAAAAAAAGAGAGAAGAAGAAAAAGAAGCAAACCAATCAATCGAGAGTCGAAAATCAAAAAAAAAAAAAGAAAAAAAAAGGAGAGAAGAAGAAAGAGGAGAAAAGGAGAGAGAAGGAAGAAGAGTAAAAAAAGAGAGAAAAAAAAGAAGGACAGAAGATAAGGGAAGAGATGAAGTACTCGCAGGATCCTGGGGGCTCAGGCCAATGTTAAACAAAAATTGCTCCTTCAAGAGATTGGGAAGGGAAGGAGCGGAGTAGGCAAGAAGCTTCCGGATAGCCTGAAGGTCATCCTCCCCCAGGCTGGGGGTCCGACGGACAGAATCCCTCAGAGAGCCCCAAGGGGGCAGGCCCAGCCTCAAGGTCAGGCAGTGGACGAAGAGGTATTTCTCCTTCCAATTATGGATTGAAGAAGGGGCACCTTTCAGCAACCCCTTCTTGCCGAACTGAAGGGAGAAGTACCACCAGTCCTTCGTCGAAGGATGGCGCTTGAAAGTGTAGAAGTGCCTAAATAGGGAGAGGGACGGTTGGACCTCGACTACGTGGCAAAGGGAGAGAAATCCTATCAAAAATCTAAAAGAATTCGGGGCCACAGAAGCCAAGGAGATGTCTAAGAAGCGGAAGAGAGCGACAACAAAGGAAGAAAGTGAAAGCCAGAGTCCGGCACAGAACGCCTCCTGATACAGACAAAAACAACCGGATGGAGGAGTGCTAGCCCGGTCAGAAGGGCTAGGCAGCTCCAGGTCATACTCCGGGGGAACTCCATACTGAACCCTTATCAGAAGGAGTTCCTCCGGAGTCAGAGAACATGGAATGGCGCCCGATGCAAAAATCGGGCGGAGCCCAGCCCCAGACGCGGGTTCGTCTACAGAGCAAGGGACCTGGGGGTTTGAGGCGAAAGAACTCCCGGAACTGCAGGGAGCGGAAGAGCCGGATGACATTTTGAGTAGCTTCGAATGAGGGCTCCAAAGATCCCGAAGAAGACGGACAGGATGAAGGGCGAGGGGTCACAGGAAACTAACTCGGAGGAATACAAAAATAATGGCAAAAGAAGAAGTCCCTAAGCGGTGGGAAGAAGGTTGAAGGTGCTGGAACTAACCTAGATCGCTCTGAGGGACCGGAGGAACGAAGACAGGGACAATTTGGAGGGCGCCTACGGCTCGAGAAGATACCAACTGAAATAGGGCTCTCGAAGGGAAGGCAGACACTGATAAAACTCTGGAATGAAATAGGGCCCCTAAAGGTGGAAGGATGGGTTTAAATAGACCTTGGGATCCGACGCCATGATGATCGCGAATCCCCCCAGGCCAGCCCACGCCCGACACGTGTCCCACTCCCCCCGGCGGGCGGCTAAAAGCGGCTGACGAATCAGCAGAGCCATTATGGCACCGTACCTGGGCCAGTGTACTGGCGGGAATTTCGAAGGGTCCCTTCGTATCGTCCTGATTCGAAAAGACTCCAGCATGCGCACATTTAATGCCAAGATATATGGGGGCGGCCGTGCGCAGGATTCGAGGGGACAACTTCGGCTATGCCAATCCCTCTGTACTTCCTTCATTCAAAATTCAAACTCGAAAGTAGGGGGACTGGTGTTGGGTATAAAATACCCCCAGCCGAAGTTCTCAGCAGAATCAACTCCGAGAGGAACCCGCCCGGACTCCCACGGGAGCCGGGCTCCACCCACGACTCCAATCTCAAGGGGGACTCCGCCCGGACTCCCACGGGAGCCGGGCTCCGTCGCCAACTTCGACTGTCGGTAAGATCCGTCCGGACTCCTACGGGAGCCGGACTTCGCACCTGACTTTAATTGCAAGGGACTCCGTCCGGACTCCTACGGGAGCCGGGCTCCGCCCGTGACTTCAACTCCGAGAGGACTCCGTCCGGACTCCCATGGGAGCCGGGCTCCACCCACGACTCCAATCTCAAGGGGGACTCCGCCCGGACTCCCACGGGAGTCGAGCTCCATCGCCAACTTCGACTACCGGTAAGATCCGTCCGGACTCCTATGGGAGCCGGACTTCGCACCTGACTTTAATTGCAGGGGACTCCGCCCGGACTCCCACGGGAGCCGGACTCCGCCCGCAACTCCAACCTCAAGGGGGACTCCGCCCAGACTCCAACGGGAGCCGGGCTTCGTCGCCAACTTCGACAGTCGGTAAGATCCGTCCGGACTCCTACGGGAGCCAGACTTCGCACCTGACTTTAATTGCAGGGGACTCCGCCCGGACTCCTACGGGAGCTGGGCTCCGCCCACGACTTCAACTCCGAGAGGACTCCGCCCGGACTCCCACAGGAGCCGAGCTCCCCCACGACTCCAATCTCAAGGGGGACTCCTCCCGGACTCCCTCGGGAGCCGGGCTCCGTCGCCAACTTCGACTGTCGGTAAGATCCGTCCGGACTCCTACGGGAGCCGGACTTCGCACCTGACTTTAATTGCAAGGGACTCCGCCCGGACTCCTACGGGAGTCGGGCTCCGCCCGCAACTTAAACTCCGAGAGGACTCCGCCCGGACTCCCACGGGAGCCGGGCTCCGCCCATGACTCCAATCTCAAGGGGGACTCCGCCCGGACTCCCACGGGAGCCGGGCTCCGTCGCCAACTTTGACTGCCGGTAAGATCCGTCCGGACTCCTACGAGAGCCGTACTTCGCACCTGACTTTAATTGCAGGGGACTCCGCCCAGACTCCCACGGGAGCCGGACTCCGCCCGCAACTCCAACCTCAAGGGGGACTCCGCCCGGACTCCCACGGGAGCCGGGCTCCATCGCCAACTTTGACTGTCGGTAAGATCCGTCCGGACTCCTACGGGAGCCGGACTTCGCACCTGACTTTAATTGCAGGGGACTCCGCCCGGACTCCTACGGGAGCCGGGCTCCGCCCGCGACTTCAACTCCGAGAGGACTCCGCCCGGACTCCCACGGGAGCCGAGCTCCGCCCACGACTCCAATCTCAAGGGGTACTCCGCCCGGACTCCCACGGGAGCCGGGCTCCGTCACCAACTTCGACTGCCGGTAAGATCCGTCTGGACTCCTACGGGAGTCGGACTTCGCACCTGACTTTAATTGCAGGGGACTCCGCCCGGACTCCTACGGGAGCCGGGCTCGCCCGCGACTTCAACTTCAAGGGGGACTCCGCCCGGACTCCCACGGAGCCGGGCTCCGTCGCCAACTTCGACTGCCGGTAAGATCCGTCCGGACTCCTACGGGAGCCAGACTTCGCACCTGACTTTAATTGCAGGGGACTCCGCTCGGACCCCTACGGGAGCCGGGCTCCGCCCGCGACTTCAACTCTGAGAGGACTCCGCCCGGACTCCCACAGGAGCCGGGCTCCACCCACGACTCCAATCGCAAGGAAGACTCCGCCCGGACTCCTATGGGAGCCAGACTCCGTCATCCGTTCTGATCGCTGCCGAACTTCAGCCAACAGATCTGCACTCCCAGGCAGGCCACAATAACGGCCACGATCCTGCTCCACTTCCTGCGACGGATTCCGCACAGCTCCATCACTCCCTGACAGGCCGCAGTAACGGTCACAGCACTGCTCCACTTCCTACGACGGATCCCGTGCAGCTCCACTACTCCCTGACAGGCCACAATAACGGCCACGATCCTGCTCCACTTCCTGTGACGGATACCGCGCGATTCTCCCATCCGCTGGCAAGTCGCGACAACAGACGCCGCTCCACTCTCCGCGGCAGACTCCACGTGGCACGCCCCGGTGATAGCCACGGATCCACTCCACTACTCTTCGCAGCAAACTCCGCCTGACCCTGAGTAGCCCACTGCCAGACGGTTACAGATGTCGCTATCAGGCTACTGCCCCCTCCGCCTATAAAAGGGAGCCCCAGATACATTATTCAATAAGCTCTGAATTTTTACCTAAAAACTCTGCTAAATTCTCCGTTCGAGCACTCCATTCTTGTTGAGGCAGAGAACTGACTTGAGCGTCGGAGGATCTTGCCAGAGCAACCCCACCTCCGGTTTAGACTTTCTTTGCAGGTCCCGACGGCGACCGCGACTCCCTCGACTCCAGCTTCTCCGGCGCAAGCAGATTTTTGCACCAACAAGGATTAACAGCCTATTCGAAATTGATTCGAATCAGGCTCGAATTTGATTTGAATTGATCTATATTTAGATTAGATCCTTAGAGTCTACTTTTACTGGGACTCTCTCTCCTCATGATAGATCAAAAAGTGGTGGGGTGTTGCATGGTGCTGCCCCACACTTGGGTGTAGGTGTGGGTGCATGAGGGTGCCTAGTTAGGCACTAATCCTTTCTCCTTTAGAACTTCTTCTTTGATAAGTTAAGGATTAATTCAAAGCCTATTTGAATTAAGAATTCTAATCTTATAGGTCATGAAAAATTATCTATAAATAAGAAGACCTCTAACTATCATAGCATAATAATTAGATTGTATGCTAAGGTGAGAAAGAGAAAGAGAAGAGGCATGAAGGAAGAATGGGCAGCACCTTAGCTCTTGGTGTGTTCCCCCTTTAGGCATCCTCTCTTGCTAGTGTGAGACGTCACATCAAAGGTTCTCTCCTCTCCCTTATTGCTTTGTGAAGGTGCATCAATTCAAGGCTTCATTCTGCTTTCCTACGAAGTTTGACGTGTGTGCGAAGTAGAGGATTGTGGATTCAAGCCTACGTGAGGCTTTGAATTCAGAATCTTTATAGATTTAATCCCTATTCTACTGCATATCAGGTAAAGATCTAATCTTTATTAAGCTGTTATAGAAAATTTTTGGATGCACACTGGCTATCCTCCCCATTCTCCTAAGGAAATATATTTCTTTCCCTTTATCTTATGGCGACAATGGAAATCAATTTCTTGAGGAGTTTTTGAATGAGGGTCAGAAGATCCAAAATCTTTTATACTAGGAGAAGTTGATCTAGAGAAAAGTCTAAGATAAGATAGAAATCAATCCTAAAGTGGTAAACCAATATTTTACTTGGCTTTACTACCTTCTAAAGAATGATCTACTAAATTTCTCAGGTTTAATTATACTATGATCATCAAAAGAAGCCATTTATGATATTTTAGTTATTTAAACAGCCTTGTAAACATAAGTTTCAAGGGGTTTAGCCTTATATATTTGAGTAATTAATTAATGGCTTACAATAATATAATTCTAGATTTTAAAATAAATACAATAAAAAATAGTAATGAGAATAAAATTAAATAATTATATATGACAAATAAAATAACTATTTTATTCTTCATATTTTTCAAGATAGCAACAATATTAATTTTGAAAGGATAATTATTACTTGCACACCTTTCAGAGCAATAATTTTTTTTTTACTTTTTTTAAAGTACAGAAAATTTCTATGTAGAAAAAATTTGTTCAAGTTTTAAAGTTTTAGAAATATTTTTGCACAAAATTTAAAGCCTATAAAAATTGATTTAAACAAAAATTAAGATTGCAAAAATTTTTTTATGGAATTTAAAGTAATAGCAAAATTTTTTTAATCAACAAAATTTTTTTGGATAGATTTTTAAATCTATAAAAAAAATTTACACCATTTTTAAAGTTGCAAAAAAATTCTATAAAAAATTTAGAACTACAGAAAAATCTTTATATCCTTTTTTAATAATTATAGAAAATAATGTACATTATTTTTAGAGCAAATAAGTTTGTTAATAAATCAAAAATCTTAAGAAGAATAATCTTTAAATGATAAATACTAAAATTTTGTTATTATGCAATCAATCTAAAGTTAATTCTAAGCAATGAATAATAAATTCTAGTTTTATCAAGTTTGCAATCTTAGACTGATAGAATTAATATGTTTAAAAGATCTAGTATTTATTATTATTGTTCATATGATTCTTAGATGGTTTTATAAAAAAAATAGAGTACTAAAATAAATAAAAGATTGAAAAGATCTTGTCTGAATTGAGATATGTGAAATATTATCCTAAGAACATGATTCGTCTCCTATGTGCGGATCTTCGGTGATTTTATTCTCAAGATACAATGATCTGATTCAGTCTGATCCTCCTATAATGAGTACAATCATTGGGAAGGTTGATCCAAGATATTTCCTTAAGATGCCTAAATAGAGAAAAGAGTGGAAGAAAGGTGAAAGACAATCTTTATCTCAAAAAAAAATAGAGAGAAATAGAACACAATAAAAGATTGAGAGTTTTATTACTTTTCAAGCAGTCAGATCTAGAGTCTATTTATAAACTTTGTCCGGATTATCGAGGAAGCATCATGGTTTCAAAGAAATATAATATTTCAAAAATATCGTACTTTTTCAGAAACTAACGTGCTCTTTCAAAAAGTCATATCTTCTAGGAAAGAGCCATTAAATTTTAAAAATAGAGTTTTAAAATTTATAAATAACTAAGATTTAGGGGATAAAAGAAATTAAATCTTTATATTTTTTTAAATAAAACTCTAACAATAGAAACATAAAAATATAAAATATTATATTTAGAAAATAATATGTTTATAGAGAGAAGGATAAAAATATCAAAAAGATATCCAAAAATCTTGTTTATACATATGATGCATTTTATCACATGCAATCCCATGTTTGCATGTATGGGTACCTACACGGGCATATATACAAGTGTGCATGCTCATGCACGTACTGGCGTGCATGCATAAAGCATGCATAGAGACACATGGATGACTTTATGACCTTTCACTAGTAAAAGATCTCTAGCATAGATACTTCTCTTGTAAATTCCTTATACTTTTCTGATAGTTCTTTGATGTTCAACTTCTTTTGATAGTTTCTTACATCAACAATTTCTAGTTATTGATAATTGTTTCTAGATTTCTTCATAAATAACATGCTAATTAATTTTAGACAAATCTTTCCTTTAACTTTCCTACACTAGTTTTTGGAGAAGTGATAGACAACCAATTCCAATATTTCTAAAGTTTCATTTATACATTAATCAATCAATACTTGATCACTTTGTCATTTTGGTCATTTATTATGGTTGGTTGACAACTAAACTTGGATGTGAGCTGGATCTAAATCATGGATTGAAAGCTAATATGAGATAAACTAATTAATCCAAAGCCAAACAAATCAGTTGTACCTATTCTTAAAGTTTATTTAATGGCAGAATTAGGTGTAAGTTGAGAGCTGATTTGTGACAATTGACAAGGCATAACTTTTAAATTGAGAGAATGAGTTATATGCAATATACACAATAGCATTATACTACCACTCTTGCTTGATTCGATACCTATATTGGTATATATCAAAATAAATAAAAGAAGAAATTACAGAGACACCTTTCCAAGTTTGGGCCATTTACACTTACACCTCAAAAATTTAAAAAATATCAATTAACTACTAAAATTTTATTTTTATCGTAATGTGACCCAGCCATCAACTATTTTTGTTACAATCGTTATGATGTGATGGTCATATGTAATTAAATATTTATAAAATCTCAATTATAGCATTCCCACTAATTTAGCATGGGGCACTTGTTTGGCAAAATAAAAGGGGAGGCAAAGGAGAGTGCATGCATAGCTCTCTTCTCCATTCTTGTTTTCTTTTTTATTGGGCCTCTATGCCCAATTGGAAATAAAGAAGAGGATGAGATAAAAGATAATAGAGCGGAGGGAGGGAGAGGATGATAAAGGGGAGGTAGAGGAAGAAAGATAAAGTGGAGGGAGAGAGAGAAACCTAGAGCAAAATGGCTTCGAGCATGAACACCAACTACAACTCCATCCAAAGTTCTAGGCACAAAACTGCATAGTCTATTGCAACCATTGGATGAGGCTCCTTTGAAGACCTCGTAGACCCCAGCTAATCTTCGACAAAGGTTCCATTGATCCTCCATGGACGAGTTAAGGGGTTTGCTATTTTTCATGATTTTCTATCTTCGATTTCACACCCATTTCTTCAATTTGTGAATGCAAGGGAGAAGATGATGTGGGTTTCTCCAGTGGAATGACCCTCCATTCTCTCCACAATTGAGAGAGCTCAACAATAAATGATTTAAAAGAATAAAAATAAGTGGAGTGAGATTAGATCTGTAGAGCAAGGAGAAAGTGCTTGGGATAATGTTTACTTTCTTCTTAGGTAGTCACAAAGGGTGTGTTGGCATCGAAGTTGAGTAATAGGAACTAGGACACCAAGGTTAGCATCACGATGGGCTTCACTCCAGAGATAAAGCCGTCAAGGGGAGAGCCAAGTAGAATGTACTTAAACTTTTAGAGTCTTAGTGCACCTATTTGAAACTTGTGGGATCCAAATGTTTCTAATGTAAACTTTTGGGTTCTCTTTGCAACTTACTAAGAAAGCAATGAATGAAAATGCTTAATATTTGGTGCTTGCTATATCCTTATCTCTCATTTTTATAACTAAGATTGACATGTTGTGGCCTTTTAACTATGGTTGATACCTAAATGTATTGTTATAGCTGATATGTTGTATAATCGTACAAAACTGATTTGGCTGTTACATGTTATAGCAAATACCTGTTACAGGTGATACAACTAATGCAATTAATAGTTTGATACTCCAATTATCATGGCTAATAATTCCTATGCCATTACACATCCATATCACATATGAAATAAATTTTTAAAACAAAACTAGCCAAAAGTATCACCATTAACTTCATCCATTAAGCTCACGAATCAACTCCAAAAAGGGCATCTACACCAAAATTATCAACATATATATTGTACCCACACTAAATTATAAAATATATCATCATATAAGTATGATAGAAAAGGACACCATATATATCAAAAAGTATGACAAAAAAAAAAAAACATGACATCAAGGTCTCCAAGGCGGTCCTTGAGATGGCTGGTTGGAGATGGAGCTTGAGGCTGCTGCTTCTTGGATTTGACTCCTAGTGGTTACTGTTATTAATATTGCTATGGAGGTTATTGCCAGTAAAGCTATTGTTGAGGTGGCCACTACTAAGGGGCACTTGAAATTGCTGTTGCTAAGGGGGTACTAGAAATTCATAGTGGCAAAATAACACATCAAAGTAGTAAGAGATTATAGCTAACTAAAGAATTTCCAATGTACCTCAGGTTCATTTTCTTTTGAATGCATCATTTTATTCTTTATTACCTGCCACCTAAAATTGCAACACAAGTATATTTAGTTTGGGTGATTAAAACAACAATCTAGAATAGGAGGAAAATACTCAAAAGAACAAACAAATAGTCCACCAGTGATGCTTACATTCCTTTGCCTCTTCTTTTTTATGCCAGTTCTACCAACTATCTTTTTCTTTTGCCTGGATATACTTCCTCACTTTGTGGGTACTTTTTTCTTAGGGGGTTTGTCTTTTTTAAGACCTTTGTAGGTCCTAGTATTATGCCCTAAATAAAGGTGGTTGCTACATCTAAGATTGTCCCCATACTTTCTGTTCTTGTGAGGGTTATCCACTTTATCGTTCTCTCTTATCAACTTCTTTGATTTGCTAGGAGATCTCTTAAGTGCAGGTATAGCTATTGGTTTGAATTGAGTGGGCTTCCAAGATTACATTCTAGATTCAAGCTTGATAACTAGCTCATAAGCTCTCATGAACATGTCCTTGGAGTAGCAATGGTCCACAAAATTTTTGACCCCTTTTCTATAAAATATGAATGCTGCCGTTGCATGGTAACATGGTATACTATTGAGGCCAAACTTTTTGCATCCATAGCTCCCATCTTTTGGTCAACCATATTGGTGAAATCATGTGATCCACCTCAAAACTACTGCCTTCGCCCAATTAAGATGGGGATCCCTTTCATATGAAGAATTACAACCTTCCTACCAAAAAAAAAGAATTAAAACCCATGTTACATAGGGATCGTTGTTAAAATAGGGACTATTTTCATATGGACAATTACAACCAAGGTGAAATAAGTGTCCCTCTTAAGATGGGGACCACTTTATCATAGATAATTAGAATTCATGTCATACAAGGTGCCTTATTGAGATAGGAATCATTTTCAATCTACATCTTATAATATAAGAACTTTTAGCATGTTCAAGTATTATAATTTGTGGCAAATTATTACGCATCTATAGTATGTGCCACCTATCTAGCTTATACAATTTAGGTACTTTGGTCTTCATCTGTGTTGGTGCAGAAATCCGTCTGCGTCGGAGAAGCTGGAGTCGAGGGAGTCGCGGTTGCTGCCGGGACCTGCAAAAGAAGTCTAAACCGGAGGTGGGGTTGCTCCGGCAAGACCCTCCGACGCTCAAGTCAGTTCTCTGCCTCAACAAGAATGGAGTGCTCGAACGAAAATTTTAGTAGAGTTTTTAGGTAAGAAATGAGAGCTTAGAGAATAACGTATCTGGGGTCCCCCTTTTATAGGTGGAGGGGGCAACAACTGATAGCGATGTTTGCAATCGTTTGGCAGTGGGCTGCCCAGGGTCAGGAGGAGTTTATTGCGAAGAGTAGTGGAGTGAAATCATGGCTATCACCGGGACATGCCACGTGGAGTTTGTTGCGGGGAGTGGAGCGGCGTCCGTTGTCGTGACTTGCCAGAGGGTGGAGGAACCGCGCGGTATCCATCGCAGGAAGCGGAGCAGGATCATGGCCATTATTGTGGTCTGCCAGGGAGTGATGGAGCCGCGTGAAATCCATCGCAGGAAGTGGAGCAGAGTCATGGCCGTTGCTGCGGCCTGCCAGGGGGTCCAGGCCTGTCGGCCGAAGTTCGGTTGGAGTCCGATCTCCGCAGAAGCCCGGACGGGGATCATTTGTGGAGGAGTCTCGGCCAAGGCCGCTCGTGGTAGGAACTTGAAGTAGTTCATTTGCAGCGGTAACTTGGAGTGGGTCGTTTGCAACAAGAGCTCGAAGCTCGACTCCTGTAGGAATCTGGACGAAGTCTTCCTGCAGTCGAAGTCGGGGATGAAGTCTGACTCCCGTAGGAGTCCGAACGAAGTCTACCTACAATTGAAGTAGGAGGGCGAAGTCTGGCTCTCGTAGGAGCCCGGACGAAGCCTACCTGTGATTGAAGTCGTGGGCAGAGTCCGACTCCCATAGGAATTCGGACGAAGTCTACCTGTAGGTGGAGTCATGGGCGGAGTCCGGATGAAGTCCGCCTGCAGTCAGAGTCGGGGGTGAGGTCCAGCTCCCGTAGGAGTCCGGACGAGGCCTTCCTGCAGCCAGAGTCGGGGATGAGGTCCGGCTCCCGTTGGAGTCCGGACGAAGTCTACCTGCAATTAAAGTTGGGGGCGAAGTCCAGCTCCCGTAAGAGCCGGACGAAGTCTACCTGTAATTGACGTCGGGGGGAGAAGTCTAGCTCCCATAGGAGCTCGGACGAAGCCTACCTGTGATCGAAGTCATGGGCGGAGTCTGGCTCCCGTAGGAGTCTGGACGAAGTCTTCCTGCAGCCGGAGTCGGGGACGAGGTCCGGCTCCCGTAGGAGTCCGGACGAGGCCTTCCTGTAGTCGGAGTCGGGGACGAGGTCTGGCTCCCGTAGGAGTCCGGACGAGGCCTTCCTGCAGCTGGAGTCGAGGACGAGGTCCAGCTCCCATAGGAGTCCGGACGAAGTCTACCTGCAATTGAAGTTGGGGGCGAAGTCCGGCTCCCATAGGAGTCCGGACGAAGTCTACCTGTAATTGACATCGGGGGGCGAAGTTTGGCTCCCGTAGGAGCTCGGATGAAGCCTACCTGTGATCGAAGTCGTGGGTGGAGTCCGGCTCCCGTAGGAGTCCGGACGAAGTCTGCCTGCAGCCGGAGTCGGGGATGAGGTCCGGCTCCCGTAGGAGTCCGGACGAGGCCTTCCTGCAGTCGGAGTCGGGGATGAGGTCCGGCTCCCGTAGGAGTCCGGACGAGGCCTTCCTGCAGTCGGAGTCGGAGATGAGGTCCGGCTCCCGTAGGAGTCCGGACGAAGTCTACCTGCAATTGAAGTTGGGGGTGAAGTCCGGCTCTCGTAGGAGTCCGGACGAAGTCTACCTGTAATTGAAGTTGGGGGCGAAGTCTGGCTCCCGTAGGAGTCCGGACGAAGTCTACCTGTAATTGAAGTTGTGGGCGGAGTCCGGCTCCCGTAGGGGTCCGGACGAAGTCTGCCTGCAGCCGAAGTCAGGGATGAGGTCCGGCTCCCGTAAGAGTCCGGACGAGGCCTACCTGCAATTGAAGTTGGGGGCGAAGTCCGGCTCCCGTAGGAGTCCGGACGAAGTCTACCTGTAATTGAAGTTGGGGGCGAAGTCCGGCTCCCGTAGGAGTCCGGACGAAGTCTACCTGTAATTGAAGTTGTGGGCGGAGTCCGGCTCCCGTAGGAGTCCGGACGAAGTCTGCCTGCAGCCGGATCGGGGGTGAGGTCCGGCTCCCGTAGGAGTCCAGACGAGGCCTTCCTGCAACTGGAGTTGGGGGCGAAGTCCGGCTCCCGTAGGAGTCCGGACGAAGTCTAGAAGATGGTCGATCATCGTGAAAATTTTGGTGGAGTCCGTCCGTCGTGAAGAATCCGATCGACGCTGGTGGGGGCTTATCCGTCAGCAAAACTTGGGAGTGTTGCGGAGGCTCGGCCGCCTGGGAGGTTTGAAGAGACGTTGTCGGAGGTCGGAAGTCGGTTGGATCCCCGGAGGGTCACTCCTGCCACGAACTTCGGCTGGGGGGTATTTTATACCCAACACCAATCCTCCTACTTTCGAGTTCGAATTTCGAATGAAGGAAGTACAGAGAAATTTTCGTAGCCGAAGTTGTCCCCTTGAATCCTGTACACGATCGCCCCCAGATATTTTGGCATTAAATGCGTGCGTGCTGGAGTCTTTTCGAATCGGGGCGATTCGAAGGGACCTTTCGAAATTCTCACTGGTACATTGGCCCAGGTACGGCACAGTAATGGCTCTGTCAGCTGTCAGCCACTTTTAGCCGCCTGCCGTGGTGAGTGGGACACATGGCGTGCGTGGGTCGGCATGGGGAGATCCGCGATCATTATAGCGCCGGATCTCAGGGTCTATTTTAACCCGCCTTTTCACCTTAAGAGGCCCCATTCCGCCTGAAAGTTCCGTTGGTGTCTGCCTTTTCTTCGAAAGCTCTGACCCCCTTTGGCGTCCGCCTTGGCCCCAAGCGTTCTTCGAGTCGTCCCTGTCCTCGCCCCTCCGTATCCTTCAGAGCGATCTAGGTTAGTTCCGAAACCTTCACTTTTCTTCTTGCCATTTAGGTGCCCTTTCTTCCCCATTTTTCTTCTGGTTTGGTCCCCCGCAAACTTTTCGCCCCTTGTCCCGCTTGATTTCTCCGGGATCTTTAAGGTCTTCGTTTGAAATATCTTCCGGTACCTCCGCCTCTAGTGGTTCTAGGAGTTCGTCTGCGTCAGCCCCCAAGACCCCCATACTGTAGACGAACCCACATCTGGGGCTGGGCCTCGCTCGATTTTTGCACCGGATGCCATTCCCTGCTCTCTGACTCCGGATGAACTCCTACTGATAAGGGTTCAGTATGGAGTTCCTCCGGAGTATGATTTGGAGCTCTCCGATCCCGCCGACTGGGCTAGCACCCCCCCGCCTGGCCGCTTCTGCCTATATCAGGAGGCCTTCCATGCCGGACTCCGGCTTCCGCTTCCGCCTTTCGTTGTCACCCTCTTCCGTTTCTTAGATATTTCTTTAGCTTCAGTAGCGCCGAATTCCTTTAGGTTTTTGATAGGGTTCCTCTCCCTTTGCCATGTAGTCAAAGTTCAGCCATCTCTTTCTTTGTTTAGGCACTTTTATACCTTCAAGCGTCACCCCTCGACAAAGGACTGATGGTATTTCTCTCTCCAGTTTGGCAAGAAGGGGTTGCTGAAAGGTGCTCCCTCTTCAATCCATAACTGAAAGGGGAAGTACCTCTTCGTCCATTGCCCGACCTTGAGACTGGGATTGCCCCCTTGGGGCTCCCTAAGGGACTCTGTCCGTCGGGCTCCTAGCCTGGGGGAGGACGACCTTCAGGCCGCCTGGAGGCTTCTTGGCTATTCGGCTCCTTCCCTTCCCAACCTTCTGAAGGAGCAGTTTCTGTTCAACATCGACCTGAGCCCCCTGGATCCTGCGAGTATCCCATCTTTTCTTTCTTTTTTTTTTCTTTCTTTCTCTTTTTTTTTTTTAGGTGCCACTTCTTCCTTTTTTACCCCGTTACTAATTTTTCTTCTTTTTCTCTCTTCTTCCCCTTCCTTTTTTTTTTTTTTTTTTAGGGATGGACGCCGAGGCAGCACGGATGCTCGCCAAGGGTCTCAAGGCCCACAAAAGAAAAGGCACCGTGGCCTCCGGATTGGCGAAGAGGGCTAGAGCGGAGGAGACGAGCTCGGCCACGCCTGCCCAGGCGGCCTTCGTAGTCGAAGTTCCTTCGGACGCCGAACCTCCGGCTCCCCGGGCCTCTTCCAGGAGTCCCCCCACTGAGGTTCCCATTCTGGGGGTCCGTTCCACGGAGGCGCCCGGGGTCGAAAGGGGGAGGAGAAGAAAGTCGATGGCCCGCAGGGCGAGTGGCCGTCGGGCCGCCATAGAAGAGTCCCACGGTTTCGAAGAAGAGCCAGGGGAGAATCCCTTCAATGATAGGGACTTAATAAAGCGGCTGATTGACGGCTGCATCTTGCCCGAGGTCATCCAGAGGATTGACCGCGCCGATCCTGAACAGTGGGTTTGGGACTCCCTTGGGTCCTTTCTCGAAGTAAACAGATTCACCTCCCTCCTTCCTTTCGCGCCTTTGTTTAATTAGTTCTCCAACTTTTATTCTAACCTCCTGGCCGCCCTTGCAGATTGGACACCAGCTCCTCGCCAACATCGAGGCGATGAACCGGGTGAGAAGGGATGCCATTCAGGCAGAGGAGCATCGTCGGATCGAAGTCGCCCGCCTCCAAGAAAAGGTTGCTGAGGTAGCCAACCTCCATGAGGCCCTGGAGAAAGAAAAGCAGGCCATGGAGCAAGAGAAGCAGACCTCGGAGGAGACGGCGAGGAAGGCGGAGGCCGAGGTCGCCAATTTGGCGGAGCAGATCCCGGTCTTGGTCTCGGAGGCCAGGGTTCTGACGGTGGAGGAGTTCAAGGCCTCTGCAGAGATGAGGGACTTGAACGTCAAGTTCGGCCAAGAGGCCTTCATTAAAGGATTCGAGCTCTGCCAGGAGAAGGTGATCCAGAGATTTCTCAAGCTCGACCTCAGCTTCTTGGGTGAGGCATCTGAAGATGAAGCCGGTCCCTCTCCCACTGCTACTGCCACCGCAGCCCCTCTTCCGGGGACACCGAGCTCCCCAGCCCCTACTTCAGAGGTCTGAGACCTCTGACCTTGTATTTTTCCTTTATTGCAATTTTTTTTCTTTTCCCTCTTGTCCTTAAGAAATATTTATTCAATAAAATCGGGTTTCTCCTTTTGGAGGGCTTCTCCACTCTGCTCCCCCTCTCTTTTTTTTCTTGCAATGAGATGCACCTTGACGCTTTTGCCTCCCGATGGCAGTGTCCTATCGAAGCGCTTCCTCTGCCACAGGAAATTTCACTGAAGTCCATTATCCAATGTCTGAAGAAGAAAGTTCATCATTTGACAAAGAGGTCAAAGAAGATGGAGGGTGAGCTTCGCAGGCTGAGAGAGAGCCACTCTGAAGCCACCACAGAGGCCACCCACTTTCGGAACCTCCACGTGAAGGGGATCATGGAGTACAGCCGGAGGAAAGCGAACTTCGAGATGGAGCTTGAGGAATACAAGAAGCGCGCCAGCGATCGAACTTGGCCTCAAGCTGCCAAGATCAGTTCCCTCAGAGTGGAGCTGTCGGCTGCACAAGAGAGGATTAGCCAGTTGGAAGGAAGCTCGTCCCGACTTCCGACCGGGCCGACAGCGATCGGAAATGGTCGAAGAAGGTCTCCGATCTTCAGCAGCAGCTCCAGGATGTCGAGGCGAGCCATGACGCATACCGGGCCGGCTGGTGCAGGCAGGTGGACGAATACAGGGGGAAGCTCAGGATGGCGACCGACGAGGTTGCCTGCCTTCAGAGGCAGCTAGTT
The DNA here is from genome assembly GCF_000442705.2 of Elaeis guineensis. Taxonomy (NCBI): domain Eukaryota; kingdom Viridiplantae; phylum Streptophyta; class Magnoliopsida; order Arecales; family Arecaceae; genus Elaeis; species Elaeis guineensis. The sequence continues at coordinate 14,148,573 of NW_027332424.1, forward strand.
GGAGGGGCTCAGCCTGCTCCCGCTCTGGATTCCGACGAACTCCAATCCCTGAGAAGAACCGTAGAAGAGCTATCTGTCGCCCTCAGGGAGGGAAAGGCCGAGCTGCAGCAATTGAAGATCTAGCTGGTATGCGAGCAGCAGGCTGTTAAGGATGCGGAGGTAGAATCTGAGGTCCTGAGAAAAAGGCATCGAGAGGCGAAGAACGAAAGCCAGCGATTTCACCAAAGATATATGGAGATATTAATGAGAGAGAGGAAATTGGAAGCAGAAGTCAAAAGTTTAAGGCACTCCCTGACGAGGGTCGAAGCCGAAAGTTCGAGGTCGGAGGAAGTCGGGCCTCCTTAGGGCTTTTTTGTCCTCTGTTCCTCTAAGTGTCTTCTTTTGTCGCTTGTCTGTTTGTCGTCGTCGTTGTCACTGTCGTTGTTGTTTTTGTTGTTTTTTCTTCTTCGGGTTTCTAGGCTCTGTAACGCATATTTTGCTAGTGAAATGAAAAGGTCTTTGCTATCTTACCCATATGTCGTGTTGAACTATCGTGTGCCGGACTTCTTTCATTTTTGTCCCACGTGACGTCGATGTTGTTCGAGGATTCTTTGTTCATCTGTGTATTAGGTCGTCATTGCCGAGTTTCTGATTCGACGTCGACGTCGCTTGGAGGTTCCTGGTTATCGCCGTGTTGGTTTGCCTTTCATTTGCGATCGTAGATCTTACTTTCTCTTCCTCCGTCTTCATAGAGATGAGGTTCTTTATGCTTTTAATGTAGTTTGACCTTCATTTTTCGTTGGGGTAGGGGGTCGCGGCGGCGTAGAGGGGTCGTCGCGAAAATTTTTTTTTTCTTGTCGGGTCTCGAACGGTCGAACCTTAGTCGGCGTCGCGACAAGGTTCTTCTCCTGTTTCTGATGTGGTCGGTTTCAGCTCAGGTTAGGATGAGGTTCTCTTTCTGTTCCTAACGGAGCTGTTGGGGGCACATATGGACGTTGTATGGCCTCTCCTCCCACCCGATCTGAGTGTGATTGGGCCTTCGACTTTGCTCATGTTAGGGCGAGGTTCTCCTCCTGTCCCTAACATGGCTGTGGGGGCACATGTGGACGTTGTTTGGTCTCTCCCCCTATCCAGTCTAAGAGGAACCGGACATTCGACTTTGCTCATGTTAGGGCAAGGTTCTCCTCCTGTCTCTAACAGGGCTGTGGGGGCACATGTGGGCGCTGTTTGGCCTCTTCCCCCATCCGGTCTAAGAGGAATCGGGCCTTCGACTTTGCTCATGTTAGGGCGAGGTTCTCCTCCTGTCCCTAACATGGCTGTGGGGGTACATATGGATGCTGTTTGGCCTCTCCCCCCATCCGGTCTAAGAGGAACCGGGCCTTCGACTTTGCTCATGTTAGGACGAGGTTCTCTTCCTGTCTCTAACATGGCTGTGGGGGCGCGTGTGGGCGTTGCAGGGCCTCTCCCCCCATCCGGTCTAAGGAGAATCGGGCCTTCGACTTTGCCCACATCAGGATTTGTTTTTGTTGCTCGAAGGGGTCATCCCCTGTCGTTACAAGTCCGTGCCAAAAAGGAAAAGATGTGTAGATCTGAAAGGAATCCTGATTTAAAATAGAGTCGTTCATTATACATTTACAAGTTTTCAAATCCTAGCACTGTGAAAGGTCTGCTCCCTGTCGGGTCCTCCAGAGACGGAGTTGATGATCTCGATTGGAGGCCGATCTCCGGGCTGCTCTTCCCTCCTTGGCGGCTCAGGCTGCGGCAGGACCCTTGGCCGATCTTCTCTACCCTCAGACGGCGTCGAATGAATCTGTCGAGCCGACCTCGTCGGATGAGCTCCTCGATCTCGTCTCGGAGCTAGATGCATTCCTCCGTGTCGTGGCCGTGGTCACGATGGTAGAGGCAGAACTTGTTTGGATTGCGCTTCCCGAGGTGCGTGCGCATCCTCTCTGGCCTAGGGAGCTGCTCTCTGACCTCCATCAGTACTTGGGTTTTCGATGCGTTGAGGGGGGCATAGTTGCGGAGTCTTCCTGGGGGAGAACCCCACCGAGCCCGACGATCCGGGCTTCCCTGCCTGCATACCCGGGGAGGAGTCTGGACACGCTTGTGCCCGAGAGGAGTTCGAGAACGTGACCGAGCTTCTTTCGACCCTTTTTTGACTGCGGGCTTACTCGAGTCTCCCTCCTGCCGCTCTCTCACGATCTCCTCATCCTTCATTTTAAAGGCTTCTTTCGCTCGGGCGTACCCTTCGGCTCGAGCCAATAGGTCAGCAAAATCCCTGGGATACTTCTTCTCCAGGAAGAACAAAAGGTCATTCTTTTGAAGGCCGCCCTTCAGAGCGGCCATCGCTACCGACTGGTCCAAGTTCCGGACCTCCAGCGCAGCGACATTGAAACGGTTGATGTAGGCCCAAATGGACTCCCCCTCCCTCTGCTTGATGTTGATGAGGGACTCCGAGCTCTTTCGGGGACGCCGGCTGCTAACGAAATGAGCCACAAACTGGTGGCTCATCTGATCAAAAGAAAAAATGGTACCCGGCTTGAGCGTCGAGTACTAGTTTCTCACCGCATCCTTCAAGGTGGATGGGAAGGCTCGGCACAGGATGGCGTCGGGCGTGCCATGAAGCAACATCATCGTTCGGAAGGCCTCCAGATGATCAACCGGGTTTAAAGTCCCGTCGTAGTTTTCAAATTGAGGGAGCTTGAAGTTTGGCGAGATCGGTTCCTGCATGATCATTTGAGAAAAGGGAGGATCAGTACAAATATCCTCACCATAAGTGAGGGGAGCATGGCGGAGTTCTTCGATCCGTCGGTTCATCTCCTGGAGCCTTCGATCCAGAAAATCCTCTCGACTACGGATCTCAAGGATCCTTTGGCAGAATGGAGGTAGAGATCTTCCAGGGGTGAAATCATGATCCGACTGAGGGCTCTCCACCCTCGGATTCATCTTTTCGGGAAAGACGGGGCGGCTGGCCCAAGTGGCCCATCCTACCGTCGGATTCTGGTGTTCCGGTGATGCTCTTTCCAGTCGCACTGACGCCTGTGGCTGCTGCTGCTATTGCATGGCCTGTACAGCTTCAGTGAGGCCTCTGACCTGCTGCACCAGTAGGTTGAATTGCTCCGCGCCAACCACCATTGCCGGAGGAGGAGGAGGAGGCTGGGAAACTGGAGGTGAGGCCGGAGCCTGAGATCTGGCCACGGAGGTCGTGGATCGTCGCGTGGATGCTCTGCGGGGAGGCATCGGGCGAGGACCTAGTGGAGGAAGGAGGAGAGGACACCGAAAAAGATGACCGAAAGCGGTCCCATTGAGCGCTCCTTTAAGAACAAGGGTACTGCAAAGATACAGGGCCCTTCCTCTAGCGCCAATCCTGTTGGTGCAGAAATCCACCTGCATCGGAGAAGCTGGAGTCGAGGGAGTCGCGGTCGCTGTCGGGACCTGCAAAAGAAGTCTAAACCGGTGGTGGGGTTGCTCCGGCAAGATCCTTCGACGCTCAAGTCAGTTCTCTGCCTCAACAAGAATGGAGTGCTTGAACAGAAATTTTAGCAGAGTTTTTAGGTAAGAAATGAGAGCTTAGAGAATGACGTATCTGGGGTCCCCCTTTTATAGTGGAGGGGGCAACAGACTGATAGCGATGTTTGCAACCGTCTGGCAGTGGGCTGTCCAGGGTCAGGAGGAGTTTGTTGCGAAGAGTAGTGGAGTGGAATCGTGGCTATCACCGGGACATGCCACGTGGAGTCTGTTGCGGAGAGTGGAGCGGCATCTGTTGTCGCGACTTGCCAGAGGGTGGAGGAACCGCGTGATATCCATCGCAGGAAGTAGAGCAGGATTGTGGCCATTATTGTGGTCTGCCAGGGAGTGATGGAGCTGCATGGAATCCATCGTAGGAAGTGGAGCAGAGTCGTGGCCGTTGCTACGGCCTGCCAGGGGGTCCAGGCCTGTTGGCCGAAGTTCGGTTGGAGTCCAGTCTCCGCAGAAGCCCGGACAGGGATCATTTGTCGAGGAGTCTCGGCCAAGGCCGCTCGTGGTAGGAACTTGAAGTAGTTCGTTTGCAACGGTAACTTGGAGTGGGTCGTTTGCAACAGGAGCTCGAAGTCAGACTCCTATAGGAATCCGGACGAAGTCTTCCTGCAGTCGAAGTCGGAGATGAAGTCCGACTCCCGTAGGAGTCCGAACGAAGTCTACCTGCAATTGAAGTAGGAGGGCGAAGTCTGGCTCCCATAGGAGCCCGGACGAAGCCTACTTGTGATTGAAGTCATGGGTGGAGTCCGGCTCCCATAGGAATTCGGACGAAGTCTACCTGCAGGTGGAGTCATAGGCGGAGTCCGGCTCTCGTAGGAGTCCGGACGAAGTCCGCCTGTAGCCGGAGTTGGGGGTGAGGTCCGGCTCCCGTAGTAGTCCGGATGAGGCCTTCCTGCAGTCGGAGTCGGGGATGAGGTCCGGCTCCCATAGGAGTCCGGACGAAGTCTACCTGCAATTGAAGTTGGGGTCGAAGTTCGGCTCCCGTAGGAGTCCGGATGAAGTCTACCTGTAATTGATGTCGGGGGGCGAAGTCTGGCTCCCATAGGAGCCCAGACGAAGCCTAACCTGTGATCGAAGTCGTGGGCGGAGTCCGGCTCCCGTAGGAGTCCGGACGAAGTCTGCCTGCAGCCGGAGTCGGGGATGAGGTCTGGCTCCCGTAGGAGTCCGGATGAGGCCTTCCTGCAGCCAGAGTCGGGGACGAGGTCTGGCTCCCGTAGGAGTCCGGACGAGGCCTTCCTGCAGCGGTAGTCGGGGACGAGGTCCGGCTCCCATAGGAGTCCGGACAAAGTCTACCTGCAATTGAAGTTGGGGGCGAAGTCCGACTCCCGTAGGAGTCCGGACGAAGTCTACCTGTAATTGACGTTGGGGGGCGAAGTCTGGCTCCCGTAGGAGCCCGGACGAAGCCTACCTGTGATCGAAGTCATGGGCGGAGTCCGGCTCCTGTAGGAGTCCGGACAAAGTCTGCCTGCAGCCGGAGTCGGGGACGAGGTCCGGCTCCCGTAGGAGTCCGGACGAGGCCTTCCTGCAGCCGGAGTTGGAGACGAGGTCCGGCTCCCGTAAGAGTCCGGACGAAGTCTACCTGCAATTGAAGTTGGGGGTGAAGTCCAGCTCCCGTAGGAGTCCGGACGAAGTCTACCTGTAATTGAAGTTGGGGGCGAAGTCCGGCTCCCGTAGGAGTCCGGACGAAGTCTACCTGTAATTGAAGTTGTGGGCGGAGTCCGGCTCCCGTAGGGGTCCGGACGAAGTCTGCCTGCAGCCGGAGTCAGGGACGAGGTCCGGCTCCCGTAGGAGTCCGGACAAGGCCTACCTGCAATTGAAGTTGGGGGCGAAGTTTGGCTCCCGTAGGAGTCCGAACGAAATCTACCTGTAATTAAAGTTGGGGGCGAAGTCCGGCTCCCGTAGGAGTCCGGACGAAGTCTACCTGTAGTTGAAGTTGTGGGCAGAGTCCGGCTCCCGTAGGAGTCCGGACGAAGTCTGCCTGCAGCCGGAGTCGGGGGCGAGGTCCGGCTCCCGTAGGAGTCCGGACGAGGCCTTCCTGCAGCTGGAGTTAGGGGTGAAGTCCGGCTCCCGTAGGAGTCCGGATGAAGTCTAGAAGATGGTCGATCATCTTGAAAATTTGGGTGGAGTCCGTCCGTCGTGAAGAATCCGGTCGATGCTAGTGGGGGCTTATCCATCAGCAAAACTTGGGAGACGTTGTCGGAGGTCGGAAGTCGGAAGTCGGTTGGATCCCCGGAGGGTCACTCCTGTCACGAACTTCGGCTGGGGGTATTTTATACCCAACAACCTGAATGTCTCTACCATAGTTCTATTAGGAGAAAAGGTGAATCCTATAGTATGTCGATCCCAATAGATAGATTAGATTTAGGGAAGACTATCCAAGTGCCAACAATCTAAGAATCTACCTTCGGGTGGGATAATTTGCATCGACTATAGGGTTTCTCAGAGTTTAGAAGGTGGACTCCTAGAGTGTATAGGATTCTAGAAGACAAGCCGTCTGATTTTTAGTGGTCTGCAAGTAAAGACTGTAATTTCTTCTAATCCACAAACGAAATAGCCCTCAAATAATACTATTTTACTACAATCCTTAAAGGTTAATTATAAAAAACTTCAATATCTTACTACAATCCCTAAAAGATAAGTTTCTTTCAAGAAATTAACTAGAAAAAACTTCAGTATCCTACTACAACCCCTAAAACCCTTTTTTTAATATATAACTACATAACTATAATGAAAATATCGATTCATACAATATCCCACATCAATAAAACCCTATCTTGCCGGCATCCAGTGAGTACCTTCCCCTTTTAGCAAGACATGCACTAGTTGGTGAGGAGTTCGGGATCATGAAATTCAATGAGGCTTGCGAGGATAGAATTTGCAGTTGGTTTAAGTGTTCGATTGCCTTGGAATGATGGGGGGTTTTAAAGGGAGGAGAAGGATCAATTAGGACCTCAGGGAACTTAGCGAATTTTTCTCCAAAAGAGTTTCTTTCTAATTACGTTAACTCTCGCAATAGAAGTAAAAGCAATCATGTCAAGTCAATCTTTTCATTAAGTGTGTTAAGGCTTTATCAGGTGATTAGGCATATTGCAACGGAAATAAAATTTTGATGACTAATTAAAATTTCTTAAATTTTTGGAGTCTAATGTAATTGGTCCAAACTTGGAAGGGTGTCTCCTTAGTTTTCCCTAATTGATATCAGTTTATAAATGTCAGCTATATGACATGGGCAATGTATTGAGAGGTGATAGCTCTATTGCATTAAATATGTACCCTAAACTAAAGGTGTCACAATACACATGGAATTATATCACAAAAGTGGTGGAAGCATTCGATGATAGCTCTATTGCATTAAATATGTACCCTAAACTAAAGGTGTCACAATACACATGGAATTATATCACAAAAGTGGTGGAAGCATTCTGCTGCTTAGGTTTGAAATACCCAACTCAGTTGCATGCATTGATTGAGTTGGGCCCCATTTATTGCTCATATTTGACACACTAAAGTCAGAAATAAGCATGAGAAATTGAATCATAACCGCTTCTAATGGTTGGACCACGCCAGCTCACCTAGTGCTTTCAGAACCCAATGATGAAGCCAATGCCAGACCTAAAAAAATGTGAACCAAATAGATCACGCAATATTGCCTGCCTAGCTTATCCAATTATTGGCTGTGGTTAAATAATTAACAGAAACGGAATACAATGCGCTTAATATTTACGTGTCCTACTCCGCTGAAATGTCAGACTATGACTTGCGCAAGCAGTGGAGCCCTCAAGCCATCTCAGTTCTGATTTGAGCTATGAAATTAAAAATACCTTGTACCTATTTTATGAATCAGACTAATCCTCCCATAACACATCAATTTTTTCTTTTATCTTTTAATTCTCGTATTTTTTTTAGCTTATATCCATCCATCTTGAAGCAGACTCCAACTGAATTCAAATCCCCGCTTTTCCACCACCCGAGCAAAAACTGGATGTTCATGAAGATTTACTCTTTGATGTTCACATAAAAAAGAAAATTTACTCCTTCGTATCAAATTTGGATCCTAGAATTACGCAAATCCATCATCAATTGCATAAAAGAATGATGGTGGGAACCACCTTCTCGCTCAATCACCTCCAAATACAACACCACCTTGAAAAAAAGTTTTCCACATTTTCAAATACTCCTCCATTATTATATGAGTTAATTATAAATAAATTACAAAACTAACGGCCAAACAAGGGGAATGGCGCTGAAAATTCCGGTAAAACCGTCAAGGCTATCCGTAACAAAACATTTCCTTAAAAAATAGCGTATGAAAATAAAAATACGCAATGTCCCAAGCAGAGAAAAAACGGCATGCCCTTTATATACCACCATCGCCTCTGGTATCAACAACTATTTTAACCCAAACTCTCTCTCTCTCTCTGGTGTTTTTATTGAGGTCTATGAGGAGATAGATGGGGCTCAAGTCGCTCAGCCTCCAGATGATCCCGTGGTGTTTCCACGTGGTGGGGGCCACGTGCCGGCCGGCGCTCGACGGCGAAGACGACGACGACGGCTACCTCCCTGACAATCCCAAGCACTCCTCCTCGCCGGCGGGCCCCGTCCGGGTCATCGGCTCTGATGGCCGGGTCCGCATCTACGACCGGCCGGTGGGCGCCGCCGAGGTGATGAAGGACAACCCCCGTCACCTCGTCTGCCGCTCCGACTCCTTCTTCATCGGTCAGCGCGTCCCCCCTCTCGCCGCCGGCGACCAGCTCCAGCCCGGCCACAGCTATTTCCTCCTCCCCTCCCACTTCTTCCACTCCGTTCTCTCTTTCGTCACCCTCGCTGCCTCCTTTGCCGACAGTACCAAGAAGCCGCCGCTCCTTCGGCCGTTCGACATCCACAAGACGCCGGCCGGTGCTCTTCAGATAAGAGTTTCGGATGAGTTCTTGGATCGGCTGAGGATGGAGGAGGAGGAGATGGAGGAGATGGAGAGGAGGGGGAGGAGGGTCTGCACCACGGAGGCGCTGGAGAAGGATTACAGGCAGCTGGTGAGGAGTAGGTCATGGAAGCCGAAGCTGGAAACGATAAGGGAGTCGGAGAGGAAGAGGAGGAGCAGGGGTTTAACTTTTGGTGGGATCCGGAGGAGGAAGAAGAGAAACCACAAAGCCTCCCACAGCGAAGAGGAGAAAAATCAGCTAGCTGGCTTGTAAAAATATAAACAGAAAATGTGGTGCCTTGCCTTTGAATTAATTTTAGCTGCTAGGCTTTCTTCCTTTTCTCTTTCCCCCATGTTTAACATAAATCCGACAGATTTCAGTTTGATTAGATTGTAAGTTCCGGATGTAGCTAACTGATGATAACTCACAGTGATATATATGTGAAAAGATGGCTCATTGAGCCTTTCTCCCTTTATTGTTCCAAGTCTTGGTGTTTGAAAAGCCAGCTCTCTAATAGATCGGCCACCATTAACATTTTCTTCTTCACCAGCTATTTATTATGGTGCTCTTGTATGGCTAAAGCTTTTTATCTTTCGATCCTCCAGTGGGAGAAGAAAAGATGGCTCCCTTCTTAATTTCGAATTGCTGGGAGTCTGCCCATGGAGAGAAGGGAATCTAGAAAGCTCCATTGGATGGTTCACCGCCTGTTTTTTTTCTCTCTCTTTGATTGCAGTGGTTTTTTTGACTGTGGTCAAAGCTCGTGGGATTGGTTGGTGAGAGCGAGGTTGGTGTGTCAGCTGGCAGCAGAGTGAGTCTGTGTACGAGACGGTAAGGGTTGGGCTGGCGTTGGTCGCAGTTGAAGGCTGCCATTCTCCCCCACTCCGTCTCATCTCATTCCCCTATGCACGTCTCTCTCTCTCGTGTCCTCGCCTGCCTCCAAAAGACGACAAAATAGAGGTCAAGAACTGCAGTGAGAGGCAGAAAGTCCCACAAGCCTCAATTCATCATGTCAGGGCTCGCACGAGCCGAGCCCCGAGTCCAATCGTTCCACGCTTTTGGCTTGGATTTGGCGTTTTCCTTTGGCACGCCCACACGTGCGTGGGGCCCACACGCACGGGCGGTCGCGGGAGCACGCGCACGGGCACGCGGCCGACACCCGGCACTCGTGCTCGCGACGGGAGTACGTGGGGTGGTTTGAGTAAAAGGGCGCTCCGTGATGTTCGGTCTCCGTTCTAGAACCAAAATGTACGCAAAATCCTGGCTTGGATATGCGACAATTGCCTTCCCTTCTATCAATTAGTGTAGTCTATTTAAGTGGAGACGATTAATCAACCATCGGTGATTAAATGGGCTATAATTTGTACTCTAGTTTTTTTTCAATCACATACCTAAGGTGGGAATATATACAAATAGGGTCACAAACCAGGTTAGGGTCGACAGGGGTCAGACTGGCTCCATCCAACCAAAGCTTCCAAAATTTGGTGCCTGATCTGATCAAAATGCCAAAACATAACTGGTCCTGGCCCAAGTTGGGCTGGTTATTAGGTGATTAGGTGGGATTATTTAGGATCTGTTTGGATAATCCTATTGCATCCTTAATATGGGAAACATGATTTCTAGTATTATATACTATGAGGCTTAGCTCAGACCATATCAATCAAACATCCTTGAGACCATTCCGGTATGATAGAAAAATGGATTTGGTGAGGTCTTTTTTTTCTTTTTTTTTCCCATAGCATTTGGGCTTAGCCCATTGCATATAGCTGTGGCCTCGCATGCATTGTCGTGAATTTTGTTGGGTACTAAATTATGTAAACATTCCTTAAATAAGTGGCCCAATCCATAAATCCAATAGAAAATATGACCCAATTCTGCTGGATTCCGTACGTAGACCCTTAATGAAATATTTTTCTAGACTTAGCAGATAAAATAATAAACTGATAGGCTCACTGCTCTAACATTCCTAGTTCTCTATCTTTATCATTCTCTTATCTTTAATCTAACAAATACCGTAACATAAAGTAGTCCCATGAATTTTAATTTATTATTTATGGGCTGGACCCTGGCTTGGGCTAAATTTCCTCTTGGACCGGAATCTTCATCCAGCTGGACTTGCAGCCTAGCAGCAAAAGCATGTTAGTATCCAACCATTCTAATAATCAATCCTCCGGAAGATCTGATAAATTCAAAAACATGTCTAGATGCTAGCTAGCATCTACATGGGCAGATGCACCTAGGATTTACAATTGCTAGTCCTGATCCAGTGCTTGCCGCACGAGAGTGATGCTGCGTGGAAAGATTCATGCATCTAAAGGAAGAGGGCCAACTTGCTCTTCCATCTCTACCTCCTTTTATAGAAACCAGGGTCCAGCACATGCTGCACATGCTGCACGTGAGAGGTATTTTAGATGGTTGATTTCCCCAAATCTAATGAAGAATTTTCTTTTGCATTATATTGAATTTGACAAATACATCTCTAATTTCAGGAGGAGTGCTTAATCTTTTTCTCTTCTCCTCTCCAAATAAACTAAAGGGTGTATTTATTAAAGCCTTTTTTTTTTTTTTTTGGGCAGCAAAAAGCTTTTGGTTTTGGCATTTGTGAAAAACAAATTGACAACTTAGCCTAATGATAAGTTATCTTAGGATGTTTTGGTTGGGAGGAGCTGAGATTTGAAATAAAAATAGAAATGGATGATTTTTATTTCAACCATTTGGCGAGAAAGTTTCATTTTAATTCCGATTTTAGGTTCCCCATCGAATACGAATGGTTCAATCTCTCCAAAATTTAATCGGGACTTCCCCCACGAATTCAAATATCATCCCATTGGAATTGGAACTGTAGAGATTTGTAGTGGTCCTAGAGATTTGTGGTGGTCCTTGTGGAGCAATGTCTTTGGCTGCCCATTCCTAATCCAAAGATTCTCGAGTGTGAGAAAGGGTGCCAAAAGTGGGAGGTGATACTAACACAATGCTGCTTCTCAACTTCTCCGACGACTCTCTCCTTCACCTCCTATACATATGAGCTTGTTGTAATATAAACCCAATTTAATGGGTTATTTATTTATTTTTTTGTTTGATGGTATTTATATAATTTTTTGGTTCTATAATATACTTAACGGTCTTTTATTTGGTTTCCACTTTATGTAGAAAATGAAAAAAAATTGGTCCATGAGTTGTAATGGGAAAGGATATCTTTTGAATTTTTTTTTTTTTTTTTTTTTGAGAAGAAAAGGGATATGGTGAGAGCTTAGCAGAAGAAACCTCAAGTGCAAATTTTTTTTATGAAAAAGGAGAAAGACTACAGGGAGAAAAAGTTATTTTCTAATTGTTGATTTTTTCTGCACATTTGTAAGTGATATTTTTAAATTTCTCATGGTTGAAATGAAGATTTTTTGAAATGGATTTGAGTCCATCTTGTTTTTCATTGTTTAGCTTCATCTTCCATTATCTGTATGATGTCATTTGCATATTATTAGCATCTATTTTACTCTAACAAATTTGGTATCAGAGCTTGGTGTGGTGATCTGATAGTTACTTTGTATTTTGCTTGCATCTTTGGTTTGAAATGAGGAATTTTCAAAAATATTGAGTTTGAGCTTGAAATTGGTACAATCTTTAATTAAAATGGAGTGCAATATGCTTCTCGTTCAACTTCTTAAATTAGCAAAGGAAAACTATGATCATTAGAGCATCTAAATCAAGATTTTGTTGAAATCTCAAGATTTAAGAGAGATAGTTGAAAAGGGATTTAAAGAACCTAGCTCACTATAAGAAGAAGAGAGGCTCACCAAAGGTCAAGGAAATGTTCTCAAAGAGTCGAGGAAGAGAGATGAAAAACTTTGTTTGCCCTCTACCAAGTCATTGATGAAGCAACTATGAAAAAATTTCTAATGCCAAAACTTCAAAGAGTCATAGAAAATTCTCAAGAATGCTTATAGAGGTGTTGAAAAAGTTGTAAAGGTGAGGCTCTAAATTTTAAGAAGAGAATTTGAAGAGTTGAGCATGAATGAGTTAGAGTTCATTTTTGATTAATTTTTTAGAGTGTTGTCAATTTGAGTAAAATGAAAAGAAATGGTGAGGAGATTGATGACATTAGGTGATGGAGAAAATTTTATGTTCTTTGACTCTAAAATTTGAGTATATGGTGGTAGTTATTGAAAAAGCTAAAGACTTGAGTACCACGACAATTGATCATTTAATAGGAATGCTACAAGTTCATGGGCATAGATTGAGTAAGAATCTTCTAGCTCTTTGGAAAAAGCTCTCTAGTCCAAGTTCTCTTAAAAAGATGTCAAGGAAGAATTGAAGGAAATAATTTGATTCAGGGTCAGATTGCCAGGGAGCATCTAAAAATTTTTCTATAATAATCTAACATAAATTTTATCTTTTATCTGCTATGTAGTGGAATAGGGATCAAAAATCTCTTGAGGTTTCTTGATTCAAAGCCTCACCAGGCCTGGATGTGCAGGCCCTCTACTTCGTGCGCACGTCAAGCTTCGCAGAAAAATAGGATGAAATCTCGAATCATCGTACCTTCTCAAGACAACAAGAAAAGAAGGATGAAGACCTTTGGTGTGACATTTTACACCTAGATTTGGGACACTTGGAGCTCTTCACGTGAGGAGGAGATCAGCTCCAAAATCAGCACGTCAAGGAGAAGGACGGTCTCCTTCTCTTGGACGCCCACACCTCTCTTCTCTCACCTTAGTACTCAATCAGATTTTCATGCTTTGATGGTTAGAGATCCTCCCTATTTATAGATGTTCTTCGATGACCCATTAGACTAAGAGTCCTAATTCAAATCAGCTTTGAATTTTTCTACCCCTTATCATATGAGGAATCCTAATAAAGATAGGATTGGTGCCTAACTTGGCGCCCCAATGCACCCACGCTTACACTCAAGAGGAGGGGTGGCATAACCAGTGCCCCCATCCTCTCTTGGTCGGCCATGAAAAGAGAGAGTCCCAGTAAGTCCAGACTCTGGGGATCTAATCCAATTTTGGGTCAAATCGAATCCAGTTCAAATATGATTCGAACCAATTTCGAATAGGCTATCAATACCAAACTATTTAGGATTTAGTATCAAGTTTAACTTAGATTTTTCAACCTAATTAAGTCTAATTAAATCAGATATAATATGAAATTAATTAGCATTTAAATCTAATTTCTTATAGACTCCTTAGATCATAGATCAAATCTTGTTCATCCTTAAAATTGAACCTGAACCTCATGTCTAATGCTAGCTAAACATAGTCAACTGTTTAATTCCGTATGATCCTTAACTTAATTCTTATTTAAGCCAGTCTATTTATTCAATCAAGTCATGTACTTTCAAATGGAACATATAGACTTAGATCAATTCTTTCCTACATTGCTTGACTTTGGCGTGACTCCATAGGTTCAAATACTAAACCAATAGCATAGGAACCATTTTCGGTACTAATCAAAGTTATCATCTAGTAATGATTTTTGATGTCTGGATAAATTAAATATTTGTAAGGCAATATTCAAGAACCAATGCATATGGTTACTGTATAATTCATCTCTTTGACTCGAATGCTCAAGGACGATCTAGGGTTAAACTGTCAACTCTGAAAGAATCATCCACATTGTATTCCAACCTTTCAAATCCATCACGTGGATTATCTTAGCTAAAGTTTTACTAATTAAAATATAGCGATGCATTAGCTTCTATAATCCCGAGGGATCCGTTAGATGTATGTCCTAGAAGTCAAGACATATTGTAATAAATCTAAGACATAATTTTATATTTAATAAATTAATATGATTAATAAAAGGATAAATTTTTTTCATTCAAGTATGATGTGTCTTTGAATCATTCATGAAATTAGTTTCGATACATATTCTCAAGGTATTGAGAATTAGAGACATATATTTATTTCTTAAATACTTTCGATCATAGGATCATCATGAGGAGATGATAGATCCGGATAGACTGAAATAAATCGCTTCCTTTAGGATAGATGAGTCTCTGATCTACTGTGTAGAGACACAGAGCGACGAGTACGAATAGTTGTTAGAAAATAACTAGTACTGAGCGTGACCACACAAGAGATCATTTAGATTTTTATTCAATTATCAGTGATTGTCTCGATGCTGTAGTTGTGTGACTAATCCTTTGACTTGAGATGGTACTGCTACTCACAATGAGACTGCTGGAGTTTGACTAACACATAAACATAGATCTCAATAAGTTCTTATAGTAGATATTGACGACAGTTGGTCCATTGTAGGAGTGGGGTGTGCATCAAGATAGGATCTATCAACTTGATAGAGAGAAGTAGTCCTATGAGATTTGAGAGATTAAGTCCAAGAGCCTGTGGCCATAGTAGTGTGATTGATGAAAAAGAGTTTTTATAGAAGTCACAACTGAACTTGAGCTAATCGAATCTATCATATAACTGATGATGAGGTTTGACGATTTATCCATGACTTGTCATCAAGTCGGGACTCATGATAGAAGACTGAATCACACGTTAACTACACCTAGAGGTTCATTTTAGTTTTACTAGATTGTCGCTATATACTACTAGGTATCACTGGTGGATTGTGAAAGCTCACTAGAATTGTTCTGGATCAACAATCCTTGTTGAGTTAGTGTAGATTATTTCGATCCATTAAAAAGAGTTTCAATGATACGATGATAGAGATCATTGTATGTCTCACTACCAGATAGAATTGAACCTATAGGATCACACAACAAAAGAATTAAGTCTGGAATAAGTAATTGAGTTTATGAAGTGTCAATTGGATATAGAGAAATCCATTGGGTTCATGGTAACCTTGTTAGCACATGGTTGGATCCAATTTTTTTTTTTCGTTAGGATTACTTATTTTATAAGATAATTCTAACTTAATTACTTGCTAATAATCTACATTGAATAAGATTTATGAGACTCCAATTGTTGGGTGTCTAAGGTTATGGATCAAATAAATTAAAGGTGCAAGTCTCTAATTAATTTCTTTGATAGTTATTCTTGGGCGCCACCTTGATTTGATCAAGTTGGACTTGTCCATTGATTAGACAGCTTTTAGATCTTCTATGGGGTATCTTTTGGGTGTATTTTGGGGTGTCTAATTATGAGTGCAAGGGCTTCGATTATTGATGCTTATAGGGTCTCCTAAAGTAAGTTGGATAACTTAAGTTAAAAGAAAATCCAATGCAAATAGGACTTATATTATGAGATTGAATAAGATTCAATCCTCATGCCTATTTAAAGGGACCTCCTCTAAGATCCCTTGAGCATCTAAACCAGCAGCCTCCATGCCCATAGAAGGTCTCCACACCCTCTCTTCCTCTCCTTTTCTCTTCTCTCTTGGGTGTTCTGCATGCCTTATCTCTTGGGATGCGCGTCCCAAGGTGTTCCACATCCAAGACTATTGGGTGCCTTTTCTTTGCTGGTTTCTAGTATCTGGTAGCAGCACATAGCAAGGAGAAACTCTAGAGAAGAGGAGAAGAAGAAAATCAAGGAAAGAGATCAAGTGTTGATTGTGATCCAGACTTCATTCAGATTCAGCAGGCTGAATTTTTGAAAAAAAAAATTCAGATTAAAAAGGACTATTTCAGACTGATCCTGAAGTAGATACTCATAGAAGCTAGACACTTGTGTGGCTAAGAGAGAACTCTTCTCTTTCAAATCTAATTTTGAAGAAAAAAATTATGAAACAGGTATGCGATTTGATCACAATCTAAATTTCAGCAAATATCAATTTCAGCATATGAGATAGATCCATGTGGTTTTATATTTTTATACATTCATAATTCAGATTAAAAATATTTTAATCTTATTCTCTATTATGATATTTAAAAAATAAAATTTTTGAAATATATATGCATGCACCAAACCCCGAATACCAACAGTGATATCAGAGCCATGGATTTTCATATGCTGAATTTTGATATATATATATATATTTTTAAAAAAAATTAAAATCAAATTTTTTCTTGATACATAAGATGTATAGATGGATCTTTAAATCTAAAATTTAATTTTAAATTTAATTTTAGGATATATAGTTGATATGTAATTGCATGCATAGATCTGAATTTTGATCTAGAAAGAGTTCTAGTTCATGTTCATGTAATATTGGAGTTTGAGGTTTGTTGCATACATATGTGTTTCAAAAATCTTATTTTCTAAATACCATAGTATAGAATAAGATTAAAATACTTTTAATCTGAATTATGCATACATGAAAATATAAACCACATGGATCTATCTCATATGCTGAAATTGATATATGCTGAAATTCAGATCGTGATCAAATCACATATCTGTTTCGCAATCCTGTTCTTTGAATCTAGATCTGAAAGAGAAGAAGTTTTCTCTTAGCCATATAAATATCTGACCTCTATAAGTATCCACTTAGGATCAGCTTGAAACAGTCCTCTTTAATTTGAATTTTGATTCTCCAAAATTTAGCCAGCTGAATTTGAACGAAGCTTGGAACGCGATCAATACTTGATCTTTCTCTTTGATCTTCTTCTTCTCCTCTTCTCTAGAGTTTCTCCTTACTTTGTGCTGCTACAAAATACTAGCAACTAGCAAATTATGGGATGCCCAACACCTTAGGCGTGAAACTCCTTGAGACTCGTGTCCCAAGGGATGGGCGTGTAGAACGCCCAAGAGAAGAGAAAGAGAGAGGAAGAGAGGGCGTGGAGAGAGCCTTTGGGCATAAGGGGCTGCTGGTTTGGATACTCTAGAGATTTTAGGAGATATTCCTTTAAATAGCTACAAAGATTGAATCCTATTCAATCACATAATACAAGTCCTACTTGCATTGGGTTTCCTATTAACTTAAGTTATCCAACTTACTTTAGGAGATTCTTTAGGCACCAACAATTGGGGCCCTTGCACCTATAATTAGATACCCAAAATATATCCAAAAAATGCTCCATAAGAGAACTAAAAGTCCTTTAATCAATAGACATGTCCAACTTGATCAAATCAAGGTGGTGCCCAAAAATAACTATCAAAAAAATTAATTAGGGACCTGCTCCCTTAATTAATATGATCCATAATCTTAGACACCCAACAATTGGAGTCTCATGAATTTTATTCATGTAGGTTATAAGTAGATAATTAAGTTAAAATTATTTTATTAAATAAGTAATCCCAACGAAAGAAAAATTGAGTCCAACCATATGCTTGCAAGGTTATCATGAATCCAATGGGTTTCTCTAAACCCAATTGACACTTCATAAGCTTAATTACTTATTTCAGGCCTAATCTCTTTGTTGTGTGACCCCATAGGTTCAATTCTATCTGGTAGTGAGATATACAATGATCTCTATTATTGTATCATTGAAACTCTTTTCAATGGATTGGAACAATTTCACTCTAACTCAGTAAGGATTATCAATCCAGAATGATCCTAGTAAGCTCTCACAATCCACCAGTGATATCTAGTAGTATGTAGTGACAATCTAGTAGAACTGAAATGAACCTTTAGGTGTAGTTAATGTGTGATTCAGTCCCTCTATCATGAATTCTGCTAGATGGCAGGTCATGGATAAATAGTCAAATCTCAACATCAGTCATATGATAGATTCGACTAACTCAAGTCCAGTTGTGACTTTTATGAAAATTTTTTTTCATCAATCACACTATTATGGCCATAGATTCTTGGACTTAGCTTTTCAATTTCTATAGGACTACTCTCTATCAAGGTTAATAGATCTTGTCTTGATGTGCATCTCACTCCTACAGTGAACCAACTGTCGCCAACATCCACCACAAAGGCTCATCGAGACCATATTTATATGTTAGTCAAACTTCAGTAGCCTCACTGTGAGCAGCAGTACCATCTTAAGTCAAAAAATCAGTCATACAACTACAGCATCAAGATAATCACTGACGATTGAATAGAAATTCAAGTAATCTCTCATATGATCACGCTCAGTACTAATTATTTTCTAACAACCATCCACACTCGTCGTCCTGTGTCTTTACATAATATATCAGAGACTCATCTATCCCAAAGAAAGTGATTTGTGCATCAGTTTATCCAGATCTATCACCATCCTCATGATGATCCTACGATCGAAAGCATTTAGGAATTAAATACATATTTCTAATTCTCAATACTTTGAGAATATGTATCAAAACTAATTTCATGAATGATTCAAAGATACATCATACTTGAATAAAAAAGAAATTATCCTTTTATTAATCATATCAATATATTAAGTATAAAATTATATCTTAAAATTATTATAATATGTTAGCTATATTGGCTTCTAGGACATACATCTAATATGTGATACATGGATGCATGCATAAAATTTAAAATTTTATATGATCTAAATTTTGATTCATATATATGATATATGTTTGTATATCTAGATCATAAATTTATTTTTAATCTAATCTATGATTAGTATATGAGATATATGATATTATTCTTAGATTTAAAATTTTATTTAGATTTGATTTTACATGCATATATATGATATATGTTTGTGAGTTAAAACTTAAAAATTATTTTTATATTTTAAAATTTACTTTCATACAAAAAATTTAAATCTAAAATATGATTTTAGAATATAAAATTTATATTTGTGCATAAGGATTTTGGTCATGGAAAAATCATTAATTAGGTCATGTAATAGAATTGCAGTTAAGATTTTGATTTGAGATATATGGGTCTAATTTGATTAAGTAAATGATCAAATCAAGTCAAGTGTTGATTAAGATTAGATCAATTAAGTTAATGATTATATAATTATTGTTGATCAAATTAATTGAATCCCATATGTAGAATCGATTAACCTAAGGACCTAATTTGATTTGTTGGTTTGAGCCTGATTCGTTTGAGCTAGTCAATTCTGATCAATCGATCTATTGGTATTTAAGATAAGTTAATGAGACATGATTATTTAATTGATTCTGTTAGCTGACCTGGTCAATTTATTGATGTCTAAGGAAGGCAATGGAGAACCTCCATCGATCTCCACTTATCTGGCCAATTTGAAAGATTGGATCTTGAATTAGGTTGCTTAGCGATTTGATTTAGCTCATGCTAATTAGATCGGTCATATGATTATTTTAGATGAGATCTAAATCTAAATCTCTCCATAAATATGAAGTAAATTTCTGTGCAGGGATAAAACAATAATTTTAAAATTTTTTTAAAATTATAATTTTACAGTAAAAATTATTAATTAATCTAATTAATTAATATATATTAATCCTACATAAGGATCTAAATATGATATATATAGCATGCATTTAAATTTAAAATTTAAACTTCTACAGTAAACGTTTTACTGTTATGTATTCAGAATACATTACCTTCGTGTAGGTAGTCGATCGCTGCTGTCTGATCACCATCGAAAAGGTCTGATCGTTGCAATATAGCCACACAATATGTCTGACCTCCATGGATCATCCACACGAAGCTCCCGGCCTAATCGGCTTCTTACGAATGCTAGTTCGTTGTAGAATTCTTTCGATGGTCGATGCTGATCGAACTCCTTCGATCGGTGTTTGTCGACTCCTCGAATACTTCAGATCGTCAGCAAAGGAACATGAGAGATTGATGAAGCTCTCCCTGAAGTTTGGTGGGCTCACGACACTCATAGCTCACCTTCTCACTTCCCGAACTCTAGGTAGAAACCCTAGGGTACTCACAAAAGATCTTGCACCCTTTCTCTCTTCTTTTCTTTTCTTTTCTCACACAGAAGGCCTTTTTCATGCCACCCTTTTTCTCTCAGTTCAGATATCAAAATTGACTAAGCCCAACCCTTGATCAGATAGGGACCAAACCACCTCGGCGATTAGGTCAACTCTTAACCTAATCGGGTCAAACCCAACTGAATCCAATTCAATTGGACATGATCCAAAAATAATTACTCAATCAAATTGAGTTAATTAGCGATCAAATCACTAATTAAATTTTCATAAATACTAAGTCCAAATTCGATGGGTAATCAAGCATTAAAGTCCATCGATATGAAACTTTGATCAAAGAGTCCCAAACTAGTGAGACTCTTGAACCCGGTACCCAAAATATGTGGAACTCATGATCAGAGAATCTTGATTCTCGATCATAGAGTCCCAGACATGTAGGACTCAGAGTCTTTGAGCATTAGGACTCTTGGTCGAAGAGTCCCAGTCCAGTGGGACTCTTCACCAGCCATCAGATCAGATAGGAACCTCTAATGTGTGTGACCCCGCAGGTTCGAACCTAAGCCGGTAGCACAGAACCAATTCTTATACTAATCGAAGTGACCATCTAGCAATGATATCCGACGTCCGGATAGGTCGAACAGTCACAATCGCAACATTCAGAACCTATGCGAATATGGTTACTGTATAATTCATCCCTTTTGACCCCTGTATATAGGATGACTCAGGGTTAAACAGTCAACCCTGATCAGATCATTTGAATCGTGCTCAACTCAAACAGTCTTGTGACTCCTCACTAGGACTACCCTGGCCAAGATTTTGCTAAATTGAAACACGACTGTATACAGCTCCTTAAACTGGAGTGGTCAATCCCATCTTGACACACGCACCGACAAGTCAAGTACTTGACTACACCCAGCAGCCTTCCATCACTGAATTAGAAATTCAGGTAGTCCAATGCCTAAGTGCAGTGAGTTGCTTGCAAGTCACTGTGGCAGTCTCAGGTCGGAGAGACAGTTATACCCATATCCCATCGGAGCAAATCTTGACAGCAAAAAAAGCTTCGGAGTCAGTCACGTTCAGTGCAGATGTACCCTTACATCTCATCTGTATGCCATACCAGTGTCTGCACACTCCTTGGTTAAGAGGACAACCAACCCATATGGCACACAATGACCTATGCTTGATAAATGTTGTTGTCCTTGGTAACAACGTATCATTTGGTCGCGAACAGGTTTAAGGACTAAACGATAAATCCTCCTTTGTCGAGTCTAAATAGTCCTAAGGACTTCACCACAACACAGAAGTTCATTAGAAGATGAAATAATTTGTGATGAAAAAATATCAAAATAATTTTTATTAATTTATAATTTATATACTAATACAAGAAAGAGTACAACCGTCAACAGACTGATGATTGGCTTTGGAATACTATTCCCAACAATCTCCCACTTGGCCTAAAGCCAATCGGTGCAGTATCTAATACCCATCTTCGACTTGAAGTCGACGAACTCCTTCACTGCAATGGCTTTAGTGAATGGGTCGGCCAGGTTCTCCTTTCCGTCGATCTTCTGAAGGTCGATGTCACCTCTATCCACGATTTCTGGATAAGATGGTAGTGGCGTAGAATATGTTTCGTTCGCTAGTGTGCCTTCGATTCCTTCGCCTGAGCAATGGCTCTAGAGCTATCACAGTAGAGCAGAACTGGACCAACAAGGGAGGGTGCTACTCCAAGCTCGGTGAGAAATTTCTTCAGCCACACCGCTTCATTGGCAGCATCTGATGCAGCGACATACTCTACCTCGCAAACTGAATTAGCCACAGTGTGCTGCTTGGAACTCTTCCAGCAGACAGCCCCACCATTAAAGGTAAAAATAAATCCCGACATACTTTTGCTATCATCATGATCAGACTGGAAACTAGAGTCTGTAAACCCTATAAGTCTCAAGTCCGATTCACCATAAACAAGCCACTGGTCCTTAGTATTTCTTAAATACTTCAGGATGGTTTTAACAACCTTTCAGTGATTCTCCCTAGATCAGATTGGTATCTACTCACTACCCCTAGTGAGTATGCCACATCTGGTCGTGTACATATCATGGCGTACATGATAGATCTCACTGCCGAAGCATATGAAATTCTACCCATATGCTCTCTCTCTTGAGGTGTTGTCTGACAATTCCTCTTCGAGAAAGAAATTCCATGGCCTATCGATAGATAGCCTTTCTTGAAATTCTCCATGCTGAACCTCTTCAGCATAGTATCAATGTACGTGGACTGAGATAAGCCAAGCAACCTTTTAGATCTATCCTCATAGATCCTCATCCCTAGGATGTAAGAAGCTTCTCCCAGATCCTTCATAGAGAACTGTGACGACAGCCAAATCTTTATTCCCTGTAATGTAGGGACATCATTCTCGATTAAGAGAATATCATCCACATACAATACAAGAAATATCACTACTGGACAACTAGTCCACTTATAAATGCAGGGCTCTTCTCCGTTCTTAACGAAGCCATACATCTTGATCGTCCTATCAAAACATATGTTCCAACTCTGGGATGCCTGCTTAAGTCCATAAATGGACCTCTGTAGCCTGCACACCTTAGACTCATCTGTGGATGTGAACCCTTCAGGTTGTATCATATACACCTCTTCATCCAGCTCTCCATTTAGGAAAGCTGTCTTCACATCCATTTGTCAGATTTCATAGTCCAGATGGGTAGCTATCGCAAGCATAATCCGAATGGATTTGAGCATTGCCACAGGAGAAAATATCTCATCATAGTCTATACCATAACGTTGACGATATCCCTTGGCAACTAGACGGACTTTATAGGTCTCCACCTTTCCATCTGTGCCCCTCTTCCTCTTGAAGACCCACTTACACCCTATGGGTTTTACTCCGGGTGGGTCAACCAATGTCCACACATCGTTGACCTTCATGGACTCTATTTTGGATTTCATGGCCTCTAGCCATTTCTCAGAGTCAGGTCTCTGCATTGCATCCATGTAGGTGATCGGATCCTCATCATTTTCATCAAGTTCGACAGGATCGCCGTCTCGGACCAAAAACCATAGTATCTGTCCGGTTGACGTGGTATTCTACCAGACCGTCTTAAGGGTGTAGAAACAATGGGCTCCGGATCTGATCTTACCAAATCCAGTTCAGGTTCAGCAACTTGTGTTGGTTTTTTCACCTGTCGAACTTCCTCAAGTTCGACCTTAGAGGCAACAGTCTCTTCACCAAGGAACTCTTTTTTCAAAATGATTGCCTTAAGGCTGACAAACACCTTTTGCTCATCAGCTAGGTAGAAATAATACCCTTTGGTCTCTTTTGGGTACCCTATGAAATAACACTTGTCAGACCTAGGTCCAAGCTTGTCCATAATTAAACGTTTAACATAAGCCAGACACCCCCAAACCTTAAGGTGCGAGATTACTGGCTTACGTCCTATCCATATCTCATATGACGTTTTAGTTACAGACTTACTCGAAATCCTATTTAGAAGGTAATAAGCCGATTCGAGTGCATATCCCTAGAGGAAGATCGGCAGACTAGCAAACCTCATCATGGATCGAACCATGTCCAACAAGGTCTGATTCCTCCTTTCAGACACACCATTTTGCGGTGGTGTTCCAGGAGGAGTCCACTGAGAGAGAATCCCATTCTTCCAAGATATGTCAGAAACTCATTGGAAAGGTATTTACCTCCTCGATCAGATCGAAGAGTTTTAATACACTTCTCAGTTTATTTTTCTACCTCATTTTGAAATAGTTTGAACATTTCAAATGACTCCGACTTATGCTTCATTAAGTAGACATACCCATACCTCGATAGGTCATCTGTGAAGGTTATGAAGTAGAAATATCCATATCTTACACTTAAGCTCATGGGTCCACATTTCAAACGACTATTCCGAAAATGCCCTGGAATAGTTTGAACATTTCAAAGGACTCCGATTTATGCTTCATTAAATAGACATACCTATACCTCGATAGGTCGTCTGTGAAGGTTATGAAGTAGAAATATCCATCTCTTGCAATTGAGCTCATGGGTCCACATACATCAGAATGTATCAGACCCAAGAGTTCACTGGCTCGCTCACCTTTTTCAATAAAAGGTGATTTGGTCATCTTCCCAAGAAGACAGGACTCACAGGTTGGAAGTGATTCACAACCACCAACTTCAAGAATTGCTTCTTGAGCCAACCTGTTTATCCTATTCTTATTGATATGACCTAGCCTACAGTGCCAAAGATAGACTTCTGACATATTATCCATTCTAGGGCATTTTCGGAGGTTTGAACCATATTAACAGGCTGTGATAGTAAGTAAATTCTATTATTTAGTTATCCAACAAACATTGTAACACCATTCAAAATAATATTACAAATATTTTTTTTTATTAAAAATTCATAACTGTACATGACCAAAAGGCCTACAGAAATAATATTTAATAAAAAACTTGGACAATAGTGACATTCACTCAAAATTACATTACGAGAGTTGATTACAAGGTTCATGATTCTAAAGCTAGAACTGGAACTTTGCTTCCATCTCCAACGTTCAGGAACCTCTCACCTTCATCAAATCTCCTACTGACCTGCAGACCCTGCATCGAATTACAGATATGATAAGGGCTTCCGGTATCCAATACCCAGGCAGTAGTATCACAAATGAAAAAGTTGCCAGGTATTATCATATAATTACCTTGCTTCTTCTTCAGCCTGTTCGGGTCCAGGGAGGCAATGTATAGAGGACAGTTCCTCTTCTAGTGCCCCTACTTTTTACAAAAGAAGCACTCCACCTAGCTCTGGTCAAGCTTGCACTTCTTGGTCTAATCCTATGCAGACGTCCCTGCATGCGGCTGCACCTTCTTATTCTTCTTCTTCTTGTTCTTCTGCCCTTTCTTAAAGGGTTGACGATCAGAAGAAGACCCTCCCACAATATTCACCAACTCCTTATGGAGCTGGTGGTCCTTCTCAAAGTTTTGCAGCAACCCCAACAAGTAGTGGTAGTTCACTGCAGGTTTTGTCATCTGAAAATGAGTAAGGAAGGGGAGGAAGGACTTGGGCAAAGAATTAAGGATCACATCCTTACCAAGCTGCTCGTGCTAGGGAAAGCCTAGTTTACTTAGGCGCTCAATCATTTCGATCATGTACAGTACATGATCAGTGACTGAAGCCCCATCCCTCATCCGAGCATTGAAAATGGCATAACTAGTTTTGTGCCTTTCAACGTCGTCAGACGTGCCAAAGGAGTCATTCAACATTTGAAGCATCTCCTGCGGCTGGGCGTTCTCGAACCTGCGGCTGAACTCATCATTCATTGCCACCTGCATTATGCACCGAACGGTGGTGCGGTCATTGAGCCACTTTTGATAAGTATCTCGGACCGTCCCTCTAGCATTTGGGGCTGGGTCCTTAGGTGCCAGATCCGTTACTACATAAAGGATCCATTCATGCTCAAGGATGATTTTCAATTTTTGATACCAGCTATCAAAATTAGATCTCATGAGCTTGTCATTATCTAATAATGACCAGAGCGACAGGGTAGTGGCCATAGCTGCATAAAAGAAAACCAGACCTTTATTAGTACATAAATTATTAATACTAAAGACTTGGACTTTAGTCTAAAGTTTTTCTAGTATTTTTACGAACTGGTAGCCTCAACCTCCAATTCAAGAAATTACTTTAATTCCTTAGTGGGTACTAGAATCCACACAGACTACACACGAGCCCAACTTTGGTTGGTCAACCCATGTGCATCTATGGATAGGTTTATAACCAGTTGTTTCTCTAAACAACTTCTAGTAATTGATTTTTGCCCCAGAACCTAATCAGTAGGCTTTGGCCTCCACTGAAAAGATCTGGTTAGGTCTGACCATTAACATGACTTGATTTGGTGAATCTGATCAATAAATGATCAGGTCCGACTTTGGCCAGCCAACCTGACCACCATCAGAAAGACTCAACCAAATGATCATATTATGAATGATAATTCCATTAGTCAATAAGCACCAGGCTTTAGGCCTCCAGTGATTATTAAACTAATGGACTCATTATCACTCACTTAATGGGAGGCTATGACTTAGTTATCATATAACTTAATCATTTTTAGGGACCTAATAATTTTTGAGAATTTTATTAAAGGATAGAAGAGAAAAAATTAACCAGTCAATTTCAATCCTCCCACTGACTTCACCAAGTCAGATTAAAAAAGATTTAATTAAAGCCGACATTAGGAGCACCTAAATCAGTCACATTGATTTACCTAATGACATGGATGAGCCCTAATCATCAAGTGATCTAATCAAAACCTAACTCACCAGGTTGCCAGATAAGTGAGATCAGTGGAAGAGATATGCCATTAACTTGTCAGAGATCGAATCAATGCGAGTAGCTCCAAGTTAAAAATCATTGGTGACTGCCGAACTTACCTTAGACACCAACCAGTTCATTAGTTTTAATTTGATCAACTTAGTAAATAGGTTCCACCGCGTAGCCATGAATTAAGTCCATCTTGGTCTAGTTAAAGATATGGATCCATTCAACTACAACTATTGGAGTTGAGTCTAGAGTGTCTTCAACCTAATCTAATTCAATTTTTGATTAGATTTGACCAATTACTCTAATTTAGTCCATTTCTTTAAGCTAACCTTAGGTCTAACCCAATTATGGACCTAATCTATCTAACCCATTGACCCACAAGTTTATGCAATTGTCTTAGGTCTTAATTCATAATTCTAGACCAACTAGACAATACTTAATTCTTTTAATTAAGTATTTGGGCTGATGGTCAGGGTTTGGTATTTTGAAAATAATTTTTAAATTTGAAAAAAATTATTTTCTGTTTACCAAATGTGTTGACTCATTTCACAAACTGATCAGCACATTTCATAAATAGCAATCCTATTGCTAATTACATAACAGAAAATAACTCAATCAAAATAAATCATGAATATTTCTTTAGATCTAATCTAACACATTGATGATAAATTTTACAATTAACTTTTACAATTAAGTCCTTTCGCTGCTTCGTCTGTATGGGATATAATCGCTAGGCACCCCTACCGCCATATGAGAACCCCATCGAATGGGAGGAGAGGGCTTTTAAACCCTACTTTTCTCCTATGACCGGATGACCATGGCAACCAACCCAATTAGACTACTTGCTACTTGGATCAAGTATATCTAAATATATCAATTTCAAAATTTAAATTTTAAATTTCAAATTTCAAATTTCAAATTTTGAATTTCAAATTTCAAACAAATTTTAAATTTCAAATTTCAAAAATTTGAATTTCAAATTTTAAATTTTAAATTTTAAATTTCAAATAAATTTTAAATTTTAAATTTAAACTTTTAGATTACTACTTAATCTACGCATGCAAACGTATATCATATTTTAGAACTGGCTCTGATACCATTTGAAGTGAATTTCTGTGCAGGAGTAAAACGATAATTTTAAAACTTTTTCAAAATTATAATTTTATATAAAAATTATTAATTAATCTAATTAATTAACATATATTAATCCTACACAAGGATCTAAATATGATATATATAGCATACATTTAAATTTAAAATTTAAACTTCTACAGTAAACGTTTACTGTTATATGTTCAGAACACATTACCTTCATGTAGGTAGTCGATCGCTGCTGTCTGATCATCATCGAAAAAGTTTGATCATTGTAATATAGCCACACATTATGTCTGGCCTCCAAAGATCATCCACATGAAGCTCTCGGTCTGATCGGCTCCTCACGAATGCTAGTTCATTGCAGAATCCTTTCGATGGCCGATGCTGATCGAACTCTTTCGATCGATGTCTGCCGACTCTCGGATACTCTGAATCATTAACAATGGAACATGAGAGATTGATGAAGCTCTCCCTAAAATTTGGTGGGCTCACGATACTCATAGCTCACCTTCTCACTTTTCGAACCCTAGGCAGAAACCCTAGGGTACTCACAAAAGACCCTGCGCCCTTTCTCTCTTCTTTTCTTTTCTTTTCTTTTCTTTTCTCATGCAGAAGGCCTTTTTCACGCCACCCTTTTTCTCTCAGTTTAGATATCCACACACCCCACCTTCTCTTTCTTTTTAAAATGGTGCAAGACTGCGTCTTTACAGCATTTTCACCGCGTGAGAGGATAAAGCTAGGTGGTTGCTCACTTGAATTCAAATCAAAGTTGAATTCAAATCCAACCAACCTATCCTTATCCACTCAAGGTGTGAGAAGAGAAGGGGCGTGGGTTCTTTGTGCGTGGAGAATTTACACGAGAAATTTTTTCTCGTGTAGAGCAAGTGGCGCATAAGTGGATAAGGTGGCGCATGGATTAGTTGCTCATTCAAATTCAAACATCATTTGAATTTGAATGGCCAACTAATCAATCTTTATCCACTCAAATGGCACACAAGGGAGGAGAGTGGGAAGGCTTCTGCATGGGAGAAAATTCACGAGAACTTGTTTCTCATGAATTCAAATAGGCGCAGGTGGGTGAGGTGGCATAGGGAGATAAGTCAAAGGTGGTTTGAAATTTTAAACCAATCTAATTGAACCAACTTCATCAAAATAGGTTAGGCACAATTAGACTAAGTTAAACCCAATATAATTAGGCTTAATTAGGCTCAATAAAATCCTAATCAAATCAGAAATTGATTAAGCCCAACCCTTGATCAGATCAGGGATCAAACCACCTTGGCAATTAGGTCAACTCTTAACCTAATCGGGTCAAACCTAACTGAATCCAATTCAATTGGACTTGATCCAAAAATAATTACTCAATCAAATTGAGTTAATTAGTGATCAAATCACTAATTAAATCTCTCATAAATACTGAATCCAAATCTGATGGGCAATCAGGCATCAAAGTCTATCGATATGAAATTTTGATCGAAGAGTCCCAAATCAATGGGACTCTTGACCTCGGTACCCAAAATGTGTGGAACTCATGATCAGAGAATCCTGATTCTCGATCACAGAGTCCCATACATGTAGAACTTAGAGTCCTTGAGCATTAGGACTCTTGGTCGAAGAGTCCCAGTCCAGTGGGACTCTTCACCAGCCATCAGATCAAATAGGAACCTCTAATGTGTGTGACCCCACAGGTTCAAACCTAAGCTGGTAGCACAGAAACTAATTTCTGTACTAATCGAAGTGACCATCTAGCAATGGTATCCAACATTCGGATAGGTCGAATAGTCACAATCGCAACATTCAGAATATACGCGAATATGGTTACTGTATAATTCATCCCTTTTGACCCTGTGTATAGGATGACTCAGGGTTAAATTGTCAACTCTGATCAGATCATCCGAATCATGCTCAACTCAAATAGTCCTGTGACTCCTCACTAGGACTACCCTGGCCAAGGTTTTGCTAAATTGAAATATAACTGTATGTTGGAGCACGATCCCGGCTCCTCCCACGGACCTTGGGTGCAGTGAAACCAGCAACGAACAAATCTGGAGACCTCTGGACTCGATTGAAGGCTCTTTACGAAATCAGCCTAGTTGCTGTCTTCTTCGTCAGCCTTTCGTTCCAGATGAAGAACGCCTCTAAGATTACCTCTAAAAAATCCAAGATCTGGTACCCAACTAGATCAGGCCTGGATCGAGGTCTTCCAATTCATAGATATCAAATCGGAATATTCTAGATAGGGAAGAAGGTAGATAGAACCAGACCTTGCAGATCTGTCCTGCTGCAGCCTTTCCTGTAGATCTGTTGATGGAGATCTCACCCGCACCTCAAACGACCTCAAATCAACTCCAGATCTGAGAGAAACTTTACCAACCTTGTAGCAAGAGATTTCAAGTCCTGGACTTGATGTTTGGGTGGCTGCAAGAGAGGGAGAGGCAATATGGTTGGGGCATAAAGGGGGAGGGGCTCAAAACCCTAGTGCCTCCCCTACTTTTTCTGCCTTCTATGGACCTGGCGGTAAGAAACCCTAGGGTTTCTTGCTCCTGGGGCATGGAGAATAGCTGAAGAGAGAGGAAGAAGAGAGAGAGAGACTTGGGAGAAAGGATTTTCGTATTCCTTGCTTAATCAAACCTATACAGTGCATGTATATATAAACATAGGGTCAAGTGACCCAAACCCAAAACTCCCTTGACCAACTCTATGGGAGATTAGGTTAACCCAAGCCCATGTACACCCATGACTCAACCTAATCTCACCTATCCTAGGCCTAGACCTGGCCCATAAAGAGTTGGTCCCTTGAGGCCCACATAACCTAGACCTCAAGAACCCGAAAGGCCCATAGCCTTTCAACCTAGGGCCCAACTAGCCCTAGAGCCTCCATGAAGCCCTCATGAATGATGGACCTTGGCCTTAGCCTTGGTCTCTGGGCCTTGGGCACACCACCTGGATCACAACAATCTCCATCTTGTGTCCTAAGGCCTCAACCAGCTCCACTCTGTCCATCAGCCGAATCAACTCAACACATCTCTGAAAGCTGTCCCGTGGAAGTACCTTCGTAAGTGTATCAGCTGGATTCTCCTTGGTGTGTACCTTTACCAGCTCCACCTCGCCATCCTCCACAAGCTCCCTGATCTGATGATACCGAATATCGATGTGCTTTATCTTGCATGATAGACTGAGTTCTGTGCTAATAGAAGTGCACTCTGGCTGTCACAGTGCACTCTAATGGCCTCCTGAGTAAGGCCCATCTCCATCAACAAATCCTTCAGCCAAATTGCCTCCTTAGTTGCTTCTGTCAGCCCAATGTACTCTACCTCTGTAGTGGATAGGGCCGTGATAGGCTGCAGACTTGATCTCCAAGAAATAGGACCTCCATACAGGCTAAAGATGAAGCCTATAGTAGACCTTCGGGTATCACATCTCCACCTAAGTCTGCATCTACATAACCGCCAATCAGCCCCTGGGCCTCCCTGGACATGTCAGAGTATCCCACCGCACCTCCTCGCTGTCCGTAGCAGATGCAACTCCAACTAAACCCGCCAGGTATCTGAATATCCACTTCAGAGCTCTCCAGTGCTCCCTGCCAGGCTGTGCCATGAACCTGCTAACCTGACTCGCTGCATGAGCGATGTCTGGCCTACAACAGACCATCGCATACATCAAGCTCCCAACTCCTGAAGCATAAGGAACCATCTCTATCTCCTAAGCCTCCACCTCAGTCTGTGGTGCCTGGTCTTCGAGAGTCTGAAATGACTGACAAGTGGCAGCTCTGCCAGCTTTGCTCCCTTCATCTCGAACCTCTCTAAGACCTTCTATATGTAGCCCCCCTGAGATAGATGCAGCACCCTCCGGGCTCGATCTCTAAAAATCTCCATGCTGGGATCTTCTTTGCAGGGCCCAAATTCTTCATCTCAAACTCCCGAGATAAGGATGCCTTCAGATTCTGCACAACCTTCCTACTCTTGCATGCTATAAGCATGTCATCCACATACAAGAGTAGGAACACCCTAGAACCATTCTCAAGAGATTGAACATAAACACAGGGATCAAACTCGCACCTGAAAAGTCCAATGCTGCGCACATAGGAGTCGAATCGCTTGTACCATTGCCTCGGCGACTGCTTCAGTCCGTACAGTGACTTCTGCAACAAACAAACCTTTTCCTCTGATCTTGGATCCCTGAAATTGGGTGGCTGCTCCATGTAAATCCTCTCCTCCAAATGCCCATGGAGGAATGTCATCTTGACATCCATCTGCTCTAGCTCTAAATCCTGAGCTGCTACAATACTCAGCAACACTCTGATGGAAGTATGTCTGACGATGGGAGAGAAGACCTCACTGAAGTCGATGCCTTCTTCTGGGAGTATCCCTTGGCCACTAACCTCACCTTGAATCTGATACCACCCTGCTCTGAAGGCCCTTCCTTGCGACTGTAGACCCATTTGCAGCTAATGGGCCTCTTCCCCTGTGGCAACTGCACCAATCGCCACGTCTGGCTCTGGTGGAGAGACTGCATCTCCTCGGACATCGCCTGGACCCACCATACTCTGTCCTGGCTCTCAATAGCCTCCTGATATGTATATGGGTCTCCATTCACTGTCACCAGGACATATGACAGCATCTTCTCGAAGCCATATCGGTCCGGTTGCCTGATGGTCCTCTTGGGCTTGTGTAGGGCAACACCGATATCAGTCCTCGATCTAGCTCGCTCCTGCTGGACCTCTTCGCCTCGATCATCCATCCGAGTCCTCTCCACCTGTGGAGACACCTTAGGTAGGTTCTCCACCTGAATGTCATGTCCTCCCGTAGTACCTGCAAGAGGCAAAATCAAAGAGGTAAGCTGTCCAGTCGCGCCCTGCTGGACCTCCTCCTGCTGCTCCTCCATGCTTGCTCGCCTCTGTAGGACTGATCCTCATCAAAAGTCACATCCCGACTAATGATGACCTTCTTTTCCAAGGGATCCCACAGCCTGTATCCCTTAACTCCTCGCAGATAGCCTAGAAACACCGTCTTGTGTGATCTGGCATCTAGCTTGCTCCGTCACCAGCTCCAATGTGCACATAGACCGTGCACCCAAATACCCATAGATGGCCAGCCCAACTGTCCTCCCAGACCACAGGTCCTCTGGAAGCCTGCCATCCAACCTGGTTTGAGGTGATCGATTGACCAAGTAACCCGCTTCGTCAACTGTGTCAACCCAGAATGCCTTTGGAAGCCCTTCCTGCAGCCTCATGCATCGTGCCTTTTCCAGAAGTGTTCTGTTCATCCTCTCGACCATCCCATTCTGCTGTGGAGTCCCCTTAACTGAAAAGTATCTTCTGATCCCACACTCCTCACAGTAGTCCTGGAACTCTCTACTGGTGTACTCCCCGTCATTATCTGACCTCAGACACTTCACGCTCCTCCCCTGCTCCTTCTCCACCTCAGCTCTCCAGATTTTGAACTTGGTGAAGACCTCAGACTTCTCTCTCATGAAGTAAATCCAGAGTTTTCTTGAGAAATCATCAATCAGGGTCATGAAGTATCTGGCCCCATTCCTAGCTGA
Source organism: Elaeis guineensis (assembly GCF_000442705.2). Lineage (NCBI taxonomy): Eukaryota > Viridiplantae > Streptophyta > Magnoliopsida > Arecales > Arecaceae > Elaeis > Elaeis guineensis. The sequence goes on from NW_027332424.1 coordinate 14,181,612, forward strand.
AATTGGGGCTGGTCCCCACACATCCGTGTGTACTAACTCCAGAGGGGCTGCACTGCGGTTGTACTGATGTTGAACTGAACTCTCCTCTGCTTTCCCATCTGGCAAGGCTCACAGATCTCCCCTGTAGCACCATCCTCCAGATCAGAGATGAGTCTCTCCTGCTCAACTCCCTCAGCCCTTGTCACCCATGTGGCCTAGGCAGTAGTGCCACATCCTATAAGCCCTCTGCTGGTCCTGTGCTGCAGCTGCTGCATCAGACTCTCTGATCACCACAGATCCCTCCATACGATAGAGGTTATTGTCCAACCTCCTGCCTCTCATCACTACTATAGCTCTATTGGTGATGTTTAGTACTCCACTTCTAGCCCTACTGCTGAAGCTGTATCCACTGCGCTCCAAGTAGCCTAGTGACATCAGATTCTTTTCCAGCTCCGGGATGTGCTTTACATTTGTCAATATCCTCACAATCCCATCAAACATCCTCACCCTGACTGTTCCTATCCCAGCCACCTTGCAAGGATGATTGTCGCCTAGAGTCACTGATCCCTCATCTGTCTTGGTGTATGTCGCAAACCAAGACCTGTGTGGTGTGTAGTGATGTGAGCACGTAGAGTCTAGTGTCCACTCCTCTGTGTAATGCCTGTGACCATCTGATACCACAAGTAGATCATCCTCCACCTGTTGCCTAGCAACTGCACTCATTGATTCTGAGCCACTTCTTTCTCCCTTCCATAGTGGGCATTCTCACTCTTCCATAGTGGGCATTCTCGCTTGAAGTGCCCGAACTCGTTGCACTTGAGGCATTTCATCTCTTTCTTTCCCTTTCTGAACTTGGACCGCCCCCTGGACTTGCTTCTGCCTCTGCCTCTACCTGTCCTCTCCCCTACTGCCAAACCCTCTTGGGAGCCCGATCTCTAGTCAACTTTTCTCTTTGCTCATTAGACCTCAGCACCGAGACCATGTCCTCATATTCCAGAGTCTCCTTGCCGTAGAGCAGTGTAGTCACCAAAGAGTCATATGATCCTGACAGCAAACACAAAAGCAACAGAGACTTGTCCTTCTCATCTAGTTTCACCCCGATATTCATCAACTCCGTGCACAACTGGTCGAACCTCTGAATGTGGCCAATTACATCAGATTCCTCCTGCATCCGAAGACTGTACAACCTCTTCTTCAGCATTAGCTTGTTGCACATATTCTTCCCCATATACATGATGTGCAACTTCGACCAAAGGCCCTTCGGGGTTTTTTCTTCCAGCATCGAATACAACGCCGCATCTACCAAACATCCTCTGATCACCAAGCATGCTTTCTTCTCCAACAATGCCCACTGTCTATCTGTCATTCCCTCAGGCTTCTCATCCAAAGCCTGATCCAGATCTGCTTGCACCAGAAGATCCTCCACCCGGATTTTCCATATGGAAAAATTTTCTTGCCATCAAACTTTTCGAAATTGACCTTCATATTACTGCCCTTGACTGGATCCAAGCCAAACAAGCAATATAAAATCAAGAAGTATAGAATATACCTTGATGGTACCTTGCTGAAAATTTTCAGCACTTGGGATCTTCAACTTCTCGTGCTTGGAACCGCTTCCTCACCATCGTGGCTATGATACCAACTATTGGAGCATGATCTAGGCTCCTCCCACGGACCTTAAGTGTAGCAGAATCAGCAACGAACAAATCTAGAGACCTCTGGACTCGATTGAAGGCCCTTTACGAAATCAGCCTAGTTGCTGTCTTCTTCATTAGCCTTTCGTTCCAGATGAAGAATGCCTCTAAGATTACCTCTAAAAAATTCAAGATCTGGTACCCAACTAGATCAGGCCTGGATTGAGGTCTTCTAATTTATAGATCTTGAATCAGGGTGTTCTAGATAGGGAAGAAGGTAGATAGAACCAGACCTTGCAGATCTATCCTACTGCAGCCTTTCCTGTAGATCTGTTGATGGAGATCTCACCCGTGCCTCAAACGACCTCAGATTAACTCCAGATCTGGGAGAAACTTGTACCTCCCTCATAGCAAGAGATTTCAAATCCTGGACTTGATGTTTGGGTGGCTGCAAGAGAGGGAGAGGCAATATGGTTGGCGGCACAAAGGGGGAGGGGCTCAAAACCCTAGCACCTCCCCTACTTTTTCTGCCTTCTATGGACCTGGCGGCAAGAAACCCTAGTGTTTTTTGCTCCTGGGGCATGGAGAATAGCTGAAGAGAGAGGGAGAAGAGAGAGAGAGACTTGGAAGAAAGGGTTTTCATATTCCTTGGCCTAATCAAACCTATACAGTGCATGTATATATAAACACAGGGTCAAGTGACCCAAACCCAAAACTTCTTGACCAACTCTATGGAAGATTAGGTTAACCCAAGCCCATGTACACCCACGACTCGACCTAATCTCATCTATCCTGGGCCCAGACCTGGCCCATAAAGAGTTGGTCCCTTGAGGCCCACATAACCTAGACCTCAAGAACCCGAAAGGCCCACAGCCTTTCAATCTAGGGCCCAACTAGCCCTAGAGCCTCCATGAAGCCCTCATGAATGATGGACCTTGGCCTTAGTCTTGGTCCCCTGGCCTTGGGCACACCACTTGGATCACAACACTGTACACAGCTCCTTAAACTGGAGTGGTCAATCCCATCTTGACACACGCATCGACAAGTCAAGTACTTGACTACACCCAACAGCCTTCCGTCACTGAATTAAAAATTTAGGTAGTCTAGTGCCTAAGTGCAGTGAGTTGCTTGCAAATCACTGTGGCAGTCTCAGGTCGGAGGGACAGTTATACCCATATCCCATCGGAGCAAATCTTGACAGTAGAAAAAGCTCTGGTGTCGGTCATGTTCAGTGCAGATGTACCTTACACCTCACTTGTATGCCATACCGGTGTCTCCACACTCCTTGATTAAGAGGACAACCAACCCATATGGCACACAATGACCTATGCTTGATAAACGTTGTTATCCTTGGTAACAACGTATCATTTGGTCGCGAACAGGTTTAAGGACTAAACGATAAATCCTCCTTTGTCAAGTCTAAATAGTCCTAAGAACTTTCCACAAAATAGGAGTTCATTAGAAGATGAAATAATTTATGATGAAAAAATATCAAAATAATTTTATTAATTTATAATTCATATACTAATACAAGAAAGAGCACAACCATCAATAGGCTGACGATTGGCTTTGGGATACTATTTCCAACAAAATATTAAGTCCATAGATCTTTCATTGTTGTAGATGTGCAGGCATGCTACCAGTGTTGATTGTTCTCGACTAGTTACAGTGGTTCAGTTGCATCGAAAACATACAATCACTCTATTAACAAAGAGTTACTGCAGGATAAGGATGGGGTTGGGCTCAATAATTGTTAGGTGAGAGACCCAATGATAGGCTTAACTAAGAAGTGTGGGCAATAACTGTTAGGTGAGCTCACATGACTTAGAGACCAAGTCACTGCAACATGCTTTGAAAAGAATCTGGGCAAAGAGTTGCCTATGCATTGGTATGTATGTTACCAATAACTGTTAGGTGAGGTGCATATCATCGGTGGGACCGCAGCACCCATTAGGAATCCTTTATCAATTAGGATTTTTATTTCCTTCCTGGGGAGTGGAGGGATCCAATAAATTAGTGGGAGTCATTATTTTATCTTAAAATTTTTAGAAATAAATATAATCATTATGTATAAAAGTCTAACTTGATCTCTACTCTCGTAGTTAAACAATATCAGTCTCAAATCCTCTAGTCCGCATCTTTGAAACCGATCGTTTGATTGGTAATAATTTCAAAGATTGGCTCAAAACCTTAGATTGTCCTGATCTAAAAAAGTTAAGCCATGTTCTTGATCAGGATCCCGTAGTGCTACCAAACCATCCTACTACTGAGTAAAAAGCTGCTTTTGAGAAGTGGACAGATGAAGATAGTTGGGTCAGTGCTATGTGCTGACATCCATGTCAAATGAATTACAAAACCAGCACGAGCATATATCCACTGTCCGGACCATGATCACTCACCTACAAGAGTTGTATAGTGAGCAGAACCATACTGCATGCTTCGAAGTGTTCAAGAGGCTTTTCAATTTGAAGATGTGTGAAGGGTAGTCGGTCCATGAGCACTGTATGATAGTGATCAGGGACATTGAGGAGCTTAGAAAGCTTGGGTTGGATATGCAAAAGAAATTATGGATGGATTTGATCCTTTAATCTTTTACTAGTTCATATAATCAATTCATTATGAATTTTGATATGAACAAATTTGAATGTACTATTCTCGAACTTGTAACATGTTGGTTACTACGGAGGGTACCTTGAAGAGTTCAAAGGGCACTATTTTCACTATGGAGCAGACTTCTTCTTTTAAAAAAAAGTTTACTAGAAAGAAAAAGGTTAAATTCATGAAGAAGCAGAAGAAAGAGAGCAAGCCAAAGAAAAATGGTCCAAAAGCGGCTAAAGTAAAGAGAAAGTATTTCCACTGTCATGCTGAAGGCCACTGGAGGAGGAACTATTCAAAATATCTAGAGAGCCTAAAGACTAAAAAGGGTGATAAACCTTTCGAAGGTATGCTCGTAATTAAATCTAACTTTACGATTTCTTCTACTTCTAGTTGGGTATTAGACTTTGGCTCGAGTGCTCATATATGTACCTCAATGCAAGGCCTGATAGAAAGTAGAAGGTTGAGGGAAGGTGACATAATCTTTCAGATCGACAATGGAGCAAAAATTACTGCAGAGGTCGTTGGCACTTACCCTCTTCGATTATCGTCTGGTGTTAGATTAGATTTGAAAGACTGTTATTATGTTCGTGTAGTTAGTCAGAATTTATTTTCATATCTGTGCTAGCACAGAAAGGTTTTGAAATTAGTTTCCATAAAGTCTTTTGTTCTATTTATTTATGAAATAAATTGGTTGCATGAGATCTTTTAATTGATAGTCTTTATCACTTGTATGTTGATGCGAATGTGAACCTAAATGAGCAAATAGTGAGTGTCGTAGGTCAAAAGAGAGTCAGACATGAAATTAACTAGAAATACTTATGGCACTATAGACTAGGCCATATTGGAGAGGATAGGATAAATAGACTGAAAAAAGATGGATCTTTGGCTCTCTTAACCAGAGTCATATCCAGCTTGTGAATCCTGTCTTCAAGAAAAAATGACCAAATTACCCTTTGTAGGACATGGGGAATGGGCCACAGAGCTACTTGTCCTGATACACACCGGCGTGTGTGGGCCATTTGATGTGCAGACTAGGGTGGTTATACCTACTTTATTATCTTTATCGATGATCTGTCTAGGTACGGTATGTATTTCTTATGAAACATAAGTCTGAGACCTTTGAAAAGTTTCAAGAATTTAAGCATAAAGTAGAAAAGTAGACAGGCAAATCCGTTAAGATTCTTCGATTTGATCGAGGAGGTGAATACATTACTTGAAAATTTCTGAGATATCTTAAGGATAAAGGCATAGTCTCTCAATGGACCCCTCCTGGAACACCTTAGCTCAATGGGGTATCTGAAAGGAGGAATAGGATCCTATTGGATATGGTTAGGTCCATGATGAGCTTCACTAATCTATCTTTATTTTTTTGAAGATATGCCTTATTAACTACTATTCACTTGTTGAATAGGGTTCTATCAAAGTCCGTTCCTACCACATCGTATGAGATATGGTTCGATAAGTAGCCGAGTCTGGGTTATCTTAAGACTTAGGGATGTTCGACCTATGTCAAGAGACAGATGACGGATAAATTAGAAGATAGATCTATTATAGCTCACTTTATAGGATATCCAAAAAAATTCATGGGATACTACTACTTTCCACAAAATCACAATGTGATTGTGAGTCAAAATATCGTATTTCTAAAAAAATAGTTTATCCAGGATGGCAGTAGTGGGAGGTTAGTGGAGCTCGAAGAGAAAGTTTTTGAAGAGCCAAGAGCTATAGATCCTCAGGAATCATAGTCCATGAGCCAGTAGTTGATGTTCCTCTACCACCTCATAGATCTAGCAGGATCTCCCAACCTTCTGAAAGATACATGGGTATGCTTACGGAGAAGTAAAGAAAATGTTCCTTATAGGAGATAGGGATCATAGTGATGACCCTACCACCTTTGATGAGGCGATGTCTGACATCGATTTTGAAAAATAGTTAGATACGATGAAGTCAGAAATTGACTCAATACACTCGAACCAAGTCTGGACCTTAGTAGATCCACCTGAGGGTATTATACCTAATGGGTGTAAATGGATCTACAAAAAAAGATAGGTACCGATGGTAAGGTAGAGACCTATAAAGCTAGGCTTATGGCTAAAGGTTATAGTCAGTGCGAGGGCATTGACTATCAGAAAATCTTCTCACCATAGTCATACTGAAATCCATCCATACTTTACTTGCTATTGTAGCTTACTATGATTATGAAATCTGATAGATGGATGTGAAAACTACCTTTCTGAATGGATATCTTGAGGAAGATATCTATATGGAGCAGCCTATGGTTTCATGTCTGGTGATGGTGATCACAGAGTCTACAAGCTGCAAAGGTCCATCTACGAATTAAAGCAAGCTTCTCGGAGTTGGAACCATCATTTGATTTCATCAAAAATGAAGAGAACTTTATGTATACAAGAAGGTCAGTGAGAGTACGATCATCTTCTTCATATTGTACGTAGATGATATTCTCCTTATTGAGAATGATATTCCCATGTTGATATGGTCAAAAGATGGTTGTCCAAGAAATTTTTCATGAAAGATCTAGGGGAAGCATCCTATATTCTCGGAATAAAGGTCTATAGGGATAGACTTAAATGGATGCTTGGCTTGTCACAAAAGCTGTACATAAAGAAGGTGCTGAAGAGGTTCAGTATGAAAAACTCCAAGAGAGGTCTCTTACCTCTTAGGCATGGTATTAGTCTCTTCAAGATGATGTGTCTGACCACATCTGAGGAGGTGTAGCGCATGAATAGGATTCCTTATGCCTTGATGATAGGAAGCCTTATGTATACCATGCTATATACTCGATCTGATATTGTCCTTGCTGTGAATGTCACGAGCAGGTATCAGTTGAATTAGTCGAGGAGTACTGAATAGTTGTGAAGAACATCCTTAAGTACTTAAGAAAGACTAAAGATTTATTTTTGATCTTTGGAGGTGATTCTGAGTTGCGAGTCGAGGGGTACAATGACTCAGACTTCATGTCTGATCCTGATGATAGAAAGTTTACATCAAGATATGTGTTCATTTGCAATGATGGTGCGGTTAGTTGGAAGAGTTCCAAGCAATCCATCATAGCGGATTCGACCATGGAGGCTGAGTATGTCGTTGCTTCGGATATTGCAAAGGAAGGCTTCTGATTTAAGAAGTTTATCGTGGAACTCAAGGTTATGACATCGGATGCCATACCACTATTCTACGACAATAATGGAGCAATAGCACTTGCTAAGGAGCTGAGGTCTCATAAAAAATCTAAGCATATCGAGTGGCGGTATCACATCATATGCGACTACCTTGAAAAAAAATATGTCGAGATACGAAGAGTAGACATCGTGGATAATGTGGCGGACCTGCTGACTAAGTAGTTGAGCCAGTCAAAAATAGAAGTCCATCTTGAGAAGATGGGACTTAGATTTGTGGCCAGATTTGTGGCCAATTGACTTTAGTCCTATTGGGAGGTTGTTAAATGTATGTTTTAGAAGCCAATATGGCTGACATATTGTAATAAATTTAGGACACAATTTTATACTTAATATATTGATATGATCAATGAAAGGATAAGTTTTTTTTATTCAAATATGATGTGTCCTTGAATCATCCATGAAATTAGTTTCAATACATATTCTCAAAGTATTGAGAATTAGAAACATGTATTTAATTCTAAATGCTCCCAATCATAGGATCATCATGAGGATGGTGATAGATTTGGATAGACTGGTGTACAAATCACTTTCTTTTGGGCTAGATGAGTCTCTGATCTACTGTGTAGAGATACAAGATGATGAGTGCAGATAGTTGTTAGAGAATAACTAATACTGAACATGACCATATGAGAGATTACATAGATTTCTATTCGATCGTTAGTGACTGTCTTGATGCTGTAGCTGTGTGGTGATCTTTTGACTTGAGATGGTACTGCTACTCGCAGTGAGGCTACTGAATTTTGACTGACACATAAACATGAGTCTCAATGAGCCCTTGTAGTGGATGTTGGTGACAGTTGATCTACTGTAGGAGTGGGTGCACATCAAGATAGGATCTATCGACCTTGTTAGAGAGGAGTAGTCCTATGAGATTTGAGAGGTTAAGTCCAAGAGTTTGTTGCTACAGTAGTGTGATTGATGGAAAAGAATTTCTAAAGAAGTCACAACTAGAATTGAGCTAATTGAATCTATCATATAACTGATGATAAGGTTTGATAATTTATCTATGACTTGTCATCAAGTCGAGACTAATGATAGAGGGACTGAATCACACGTTAACTACACCTAGAAGTTCATTCAGTTCTACTGGGTTGCCATTACATACTGCTAGTGTTACTAGTGGATTGTGAGAGCTCACTAGGATTCTTTTGGATGGACAATCTTGTTGGATTCTAGCCATGCAAAAGAAAATAATTTTTAAAATTTTTAAAATACTTAAATCAATAGCTTTATCAAATAAAACTATCGAGCCGAACCCAAAACCCTAGAATCACCTTGCCGAACACGATCAAAGCAAATTCAAGTATGCAAAAAGATAGAATATTATACTTTAATCAAAATAAAAAAATGGCACATTGGTGTTCTCCACAAAATCTCAAGGTAGAAGTCCTCCAACGGTGATCTACACAAAAGTTGGCCAAGGTCTTTCCCAACTGGTGCGCAGCCGTAGCCTTATCTTCTTAAGAATACTACGGCTTTAAATTTATATCACGATCGCACCAAAGTCTATTTGCTTTTGATCTTACTATCAAAACAACACCAAGAAGACACTCTTCAGATATCATACAACCTAAGATTTAATTTTTGGCTTCAATATATGGAAAAATCAAATCCTAGGGCACTCTAGCAATACTTGCTGAAAATCTCACCACCCTTGTAGCAAATTTTGCCACTCAAATTTCTCTCTTTTTCTTCTTAAAATTTTTGTAGGTTTTTTCTTATGATTTTCACATCCCTTCTCTCTGGGTCACCCAAAGATCTCATCCCAAAACCATCTGGGGTGTCCCTTATAATAGGGGACCAGGGGATGTTACATGGGATGAAGGGGTGCCAACTTTTGGTACTCCAACTTCCCATGTGCCAAATAAATTTATTGAATGAATTTTTGGTAATTTAGATACTTATACCAGAAGGACTCCTCCTTCTCTACATGTCATAAAAATTTTATTAATTTTTGGCTTCAAAACATAGGATTTCTAATTTATCTTCTAAGGCAATGCGTTTAATAAAGAACCTTCTTTAAGAAGGACTCTTTATTTCTCACGCTGATTTGAGATGGGCGGCAATTATATTTTTGCATGGCTTTTGGTGAACGTGGAGGAGTCTTTCTCTACTTAAAATTGATCTAAGTTGGATAAGGATCCAATCCAAATTTACCCAATCCCATTAGATCAAAGCCAACTAGTCTAGGTTAGCTCAAATACTTTGAACCAAATCAATTTGGGAACTTGGGTTAATACAATGTGCTAGCATATCAAATTAATCTATAAAATTTATATTAAATTTTAATTAAATTTTATCAAGACTAAATCTCAAAGTATGTGACCTATTGGGTTTCAAATCTAGCCAGCAGTGGACTCGAACTTTCGACGTAATCCTAATTCAATGAGATTAGGTCACCCGAAGAGTCCCAATCAACATGGACTCTTCCAAATTAATTTTAAAATTAAATTTTTTTAATTTTTATCAAGTTCACAAGATAAGATTGACATCTAGTAATATGTCATGACTATCCAAAAGATTTAAAATTTTGATAAAAATTATCAAAATATCCTTCAGTGGCAAGTTTTCATGTAATTCAATCCTTCAGTCAAATAATATCCCAAATGAGTTGTGGACATGAAAATATATCAAACCCAATCACTTATTTTTATGTATCTCGATCTGGAAGTGATGATTTAGTTGATGATACAATAAAATTTTTTTCTAATTATCACCCTGCTTTGGCCAAAGACTTCCAGAATCACTATCCTATGAGATCATATAGAATGTTCGCTCTCCTTATTAGGAGTGACTGATCTCTTATTGATCACTCATAATCTCCATGCACACTTCACTATATCTAGAACACCCCACACAAGGATCAGAGAATCAAGTTAGGTAGTGAACCAAAACATGGATCCATGTACACAAGGTACCATGGTGACCTCAAGTCAAAGGATCACTTACACAACTTCCACTAGAGAATTATCAGTTGATATATAAATAAGACTCCATTTGATTATTCTCTCGTAGGTCAATTCAGTGAACTCATTCTCTAATGAGCACCCATATCCTTGTTTAGTGTTACCACACAAGTGCTTAAAAGATCAACCACTCTCATTTCTGAGCATATATAGGACATGCCAGTCTTACCGGTATCATTGATCTCCGATTCAATATACCAACGACTAAAAATATTTTAGATCAGGGCTATTAAGTATTTAGGTCTCACTGGTGTGATCTCATCACGACCCTAAAACCATTGTCCAGAGCTATGGGTTCATTATAATCTTAAAATTAATAAGATGCAGCATATAATGAATCAAAAATATCAATTTTATTTATAATATTAATGTCAATTACATGAGTTTGGAAGATAAATTATAATAAATATCCTATCACATCCCATATGCGATTGGTTTGTAGGACATAATTCTTTCAATCTCCCACTTGCACTAAAGTCAATCACCCCTATACTTGATACCCATGCTATCAAGGTAGCAGTCAAACTGCTGCATTGATAAAGCCTTAGTGAACGGATCCGCTATATTGTTCTTGGTATCAACACACTTCACGATCACATTGCATCTTTCGACTATCTCCCGAACAAGGTGGAACCGTCTTAGGATGTGCTTGAATTTATGATGAGACTTTGGTTCTTTGGCTTGAGTAACTGCTCCAGTATTATTACAATAAAGAGACACTGGTTGTTCAATCTCTGAAACCACACCCAACTCTATGATGAATTTTTTCATCTAGATGGCCTCCTTAGCAGCCTCACTTGCAGCAATATACTTAGCCTCAATGATCGAGTTAGCAACAGCAAACTCTTTGAAATTTTTCAACTTACTGCATCACCATACAAGGTGAATATATATCCAGATATTGATTTGCTATCATCCGGATCAGATTGAAAAGTAGAATTGGTATAACCTTTCAGTTTTAAATCAGATCCATCATATATTAGAAAAATATCTCTAGTTCTTGTCAAGTACTTGAGTATGTTTTTCATAGTTTTTCAATGATCCTTTCCGAGATCAGCCTAAAATCTACTTACAATGCTCAAGGCATAAGCCACATCAGGTCTGGTACATAATAGAGCATACATTATTGATTCTACTGCGAAGCATAAGGAATAGAACTCATTCTATTTCTCTCTTCAGGTATCTTAGGAGACATCTTCTTAGAGAGTTGCATGCCATGACCTATGGGCAAGTAACCTCTTTTATTTTTCTCCATGTTGAATCTCTTCAATACAAGGTCAATGTACCTGGATGAGGACAAGCCTAGCATCCTTTTCGATCTATCCCTATAGATCTTTATATCAAGTATATAGGATGCTTCACCCATATCTTTCATGAAAAATTTTTATGATAGCCAAGTCTTGATCGATTGCAACATCGGGATATCATTTCCAATGAGTAGTATGTCATCCATATATAAGATCAAGAAGATAATAGCACTCTCACTACTCTTCTTGTACACACAAACTTTATCCATATTTTTGATGAAGCCAAACGATTTGACTATCTCATCAAAATGGAGTTCCAGCTTCTTGATGCTTGCTTTAATCCATATATGGATCTATTCAGCTTGCAAACCTGATTTGCTCTCCCACTTGAGATAAATCCGTCTGGCTGAGTCATAGAGACTTCTTCCTCAAGATTTTTATTGAGAAAGACAGTTTTGACATCCATCTGCCAGATCTCATTGTCATGGTATACTGCAATAGCAAGCATTATCCGAATAGACTTGAACATGGCTATTGATGAAAAGATTTCTTCATAATCAACACCTTATTTTTGTTTGAAATCTTTTACCACAAGCTTGGCCTTATAGGTCTCTACCTGGCCATCTGCTTCAATCTTCTTTTTGATGACCCATTTGTAGCCTATTGGAGTCACACCATCAGACGCATCAACTAACATCCAAACTTGATTGGCATACATGGAGTCTATTTCAAATTTTATGGCATTGAGCCACTTATCAGAGTCATTACTTATGATAGCTTCTGAATAGGTCGTAGGCTCATCATTCTCAATGATGTGGGTTGTGTTGTCATTCTCAATGATAAATCTATATCTGAGTGGTACACTATGCACTCTACTCGATCTTCAAAGAGGAGGTGTGTGTAGTGGCTGTACCTCAATAATGGACACATCTGGTTGAGAACCATCTGGTGAATCCTGGATAGATTGTAGATTTTGAACTTCCTCAAGTTCAACAGACCTCTCACTACCTCGTTCTTGGATAAACCTTTTCTCCAAGAAAATGGTATGCCTACCAACAAACACCCTTTGTTGAGTAGGATTATAGAAATAGAATCTTATACTCTCTTTGGGATAATTTATAAACTTGTATTTTTTTGATCTAGCATCCAGCTTATGTCCATTAATATTTTTCACTTAAGCTGGACAGCACCAAATCTTAAGATGCTTAAGATTGGATCTTCTTTTGTTCCATATTTCATATGGAGTGCTAGAAATAGATTTTAAAGGTGCTTTATTTAAAATATACATTGCAGCCTCGAGGGCGTATCCCCAAAAGGATAATGGAAAATTCGTGAAATACATCATGGACTGCACCATATCTAATAAGGTGTGATTCCTCCTTTCTACAATTTTATTTAATTATGGAGTATAAGGAGGTGTCCATTGAGAGAGTATACCATTTTGTTTCAAATAATCGAGGAACTCACCAGACAAGTATTCTCCTTCTCAATCCGATCGAAGAGCTTTAATATTTTTATCAGTTTGTTTCTCGACCATTCTTTGATGCTCTTTAAATTTGTCAAAGATTTCAGATTTGTATTTTATTAAATACATATATCCAAATCTAGACATATTATCAATAAATATGATGAAGTAAGAGTATCCACCTTTGGCTTGAATCGATATTGGACCACACACATCAGTATGTATAAGGTCCAAAATGTCACTCACCTGATCTCCATGTCCAGTAAATGGAGTCTTGATCATTTTTTTTATAAGATAAGATTCATAAGTTTCATATGATTCATAATCATAAGAATTAAAAAAATTATTTTTGTATAACTTGTTAATCCTTGACTATTTATATGGTCAAGTCGGTAGTGCCAGAGGTATGTGACATTCACATCCTCTCTCTTTCTTTTTCTTCATATTATCAACATGAAGTATGTTATCATTAAGTGAAAAAAATATAAGACCATTATCAATAAAAGTACTTTCATAATATTCATTAGAAAAATATATAGAACAATCATTTTTTTTTACAATTATTTCAATACCTTGTTTCAATAATAATGGTATAGAAATAATACTTCTAACAATATTTGAATGTAATAATAGATCTTTAGTTTCAAAACTTTTTTTGAAGGTAACTTCAAAACTCTGGTTCCTATGGCTTTGGCTTGAATGGACTCTCCACTTGCATCGAACAGTTCGAAGTCACCTTTATTCAGATTCCTTATTTCCTGTAGATCCTGCAACGATTTATAAAGATGTGAACCACAGGCAGTATCCAATACCTAAGAATCTAATATTGAAATACTTAATGATAAATTAGTTTATATTATATACAAACCTTTAACAACGTTTGCTGATTTCACGGTTGCAAGGTACTCCTTGTAATTTCTCTTCCAGTGGCCCTCTTTACCACAGTGATAACAAGTACCTTTGATGGAGATCTTCTTCAACTTTTTCTTGGAGATGCCAGCCTTAGGGTTCAGCTTTTTCTTAGAACCCTTCTTCACCTTCTTCTTGCTGATCTTGTCAACATGAAGAATCTGAGCCTTTTCACCTTCGAAATGGCTCTCTGCTGTTTTTAATATATTCAGCAGCTCAGGCAAGCTGATGTTCAGTTTGTTCATATCATAATTAATGACAAACTGAGAAAATGAGTCAGAGAGAGACTGCAGGATCAAATCCTGGCTCAGTTCACCATCCATGGCAAAATCCAATGATCATAGACGAGTGATCAAATCAATCTTCTTTAGGACATACATTTGCACAGAAGAGCCTTCAGTCATACGGGCATGGAACAACTGCTTCGATATCTCATATCGAGCAGTTTGACTTTGCTCTCCATATAACTCCTTAAGATTAAGGAGAATAGAGGAAACGTCTATGTCCTCATGTTGTCTCTAGAGCTCATTACTCATGGAGGCAAGCATGATACATTTGATAGTCACACTATCATCTTTCTACATCTTGTATGTGGCCTTTCCTCCTCGAAAGCATCTTCCCCAAGAGAATCTAGGGCAGGTGTATCCAGAATGTAGGAGACTTTCTTTTGAGTGAGAATAATTCTCAAGTTCCTTAATCAGTCGACATAGTTGGGTTCAAGCAACTTGTTAGTATCTAGGATACCTCTAAGGGATAGTGAGGATGCCATAAGTATAGTTAATCTACAATGACAAGAATACAATATAAGCAGACAACTCATGAAGACATTCACAACTAGACTAGAATTTTTATCTAATTGTATCTTCCACTATTTTATCGAACTTCATAGCCCTCAAATATGAAAATCGAGAAACATACTAATGTTTCTTAGTGGGGTTGAGATCTCTATTCCTCACAAACACCTTGTGGATAGTACAATAAGTATTTATGAGTTCAAGAGTAGGTAACTTTTTACCAATTATACTTTTATAATTCTCAACATCTTTTATTCTGACCCTCTAGATCACATATAGTCTTGTAGATAGCACAACAAACTATAATGTTCTAGTTAAGTTGACCCTTCAATCCCATATAGTCATACTTAAACAATGCTGCCTTTGTGGATAGCGCAACAAAGCAACACTATTCAAATATGCCATAAGCATCAATATGCACTTGATCAACATTATGTCAATTTCTATAGTAAGCCTTGTGGATAGCACAACAAGCTCACTAACATCTTGACATACTCTATCAACTAAGTTTGAAAGAAGGCCCTTGTAGTGTCTATATCACTAATCAATCTAAATTCGAAATTCAAGAAGATCAAATTGGCCAGGTAAGTAGGTGGGAGGCTCCCCGTAGCTTTTCTAGACACCAACAGAGTTGGCCAGGCCAGTATACGGATCTAATTAGAAAATCATCTTTCACACTTTTCTCGACACCAATTGATCTTAAGAATTTGATTTTTGATTTAAAAGTGAATACCAACATTATAACTTAATATAATTTTATAAGAGACTTTAAACTGGTCTCGACACATCCTAACTATATAAGCGCATAAAATGTACACAACAAATTATACAAATTTGCATGCTTCTACTTTTCAAAATAGCATTCACATTATCATGCCAAAAAATATATAAGTGTGTAATCAAAGTCATAACATATGACTAACAAATTTATATAATATAACATACTCTAATCTAATTAGGCATGCATAACACCCTTATTAGCTATACATCGATTTGATCATCATGCAACCATGATAATAAAATAGGGGACCAAGGGATGTTACATGAGATGAAGGGGTACCAACTTTTGTATCTCCAACTTTCTATGCACCAAATAAATTCACTGAGTAAATTGTTAATGATTCAGATACTTGGATTAGAAGGACTCTTCCTTCTCTACGTGTTATAAAAATTTTATTAATTTTTGGCATCAAAACATATGATTTCTGATTTATCTTCTAAGGTAATGCGTTTAATAAAGAACCTTCTTTAAGAAGGACTCTTTATTTCTCACACTGATTTGAGGTGGGCAGCAATTATATTTTTGTGTGGCTTTTGGTGTATGTGGAGAAGTCCTTCTCCACTTGAAACTGATCAAAGTTGGATAAGGATCCAATCCAAATTGACCCAATCCCATTAAGTCAAAGTCAACTGGTCTAGGTTAGCTCAAATACTTTGAACCAAATCAATTTGGAAACTTGGGTTAATACAATATGCTAGCATATCAAATTAATCCATAGAATTTATATTAAACTCTAATTAAATTAGATCAAGGTCAAATCTCAAAGTGTGTAACCCATTGGGTTCCAAATCTAGCCAGCAGTGGATCTGAATTTTCGATGTAATCCTAATCCGATGAGATTAGGTCACCCAAAGAGTCCCAATCAACTTGGACTCTTCCAACTTGATTTCAGAATCAAATTCTTTCAATTTTTATCAAGCTCATAAGTCAAGATTAATATCTAGCAATATGTTATAATGATCCAAAAGATTTAAAATTTTGATAAAAAATTATCAAAATATCCTTCAGTGGTAAGTTCTCGTGTAATTCAATTCTTCAGTCAAACAACATCCCAGATGAGCTATGGGCATGAAAATATATCAAATCCAATCACTTATCTTTATGTATCTCGATCTGTAAATGATGATTCAGTTGATATACATTAAAATTTTTTTTCAATTATCACCCTGCTTTGGTCAAAGACTTTCAAAATCATCATCCTATGAAATCTCATAGGATGTTCGCTTCCCTTATTAGGAGTGATTGATCCCTTATTGATCACTCATAATCTTTATGCACACTTCATCATATCTAGAACACCCCACACAAGGATCAAAAATTAAGTTAGGTAGTGAATCAAAATATGAATCCATATGCATAAGGTACCATGGTGATCTCAAGTCAAAGGATCACTTGCACACTCCCACTAAAGAATTATCAGTTGACATGTAAATAAGACTCTATCTGATTATTCTCTCATAGGTCAATTCAATGAACTCATTTCTAATGAATTCCATATCTTTATATTAGTATCACCACACAAATGGTTGAGAGATCAACCACCCTCATTTCTAAGTATACATAGGATATACCAATCTTATCGGTATCATTAATCTCCGACTCAATGGACCAACGACTAAAAATTTTTTAGATCAGGACTATCAAGATTTAGGTCTCATTGGCGTGATCTCATCACGATCCTAAAATTAATACGATGCAGCATATAATAAATAAAAAATAATAATTTTATTAATAATATTAATATCAATTATATGAGTTTGGAAGATAAATTATAATAAATATGCTATCACATCCCATATACGATTGGCTTGTAGGACATAATTCTTTCAAATCCTTGCTGAGTTAGAGTAAAATTATTTCGATCCATTGAAAAGAGTTTCAATGATATGATAATAGAGATCATTGTATATCTCACTACTAGATAGAATTGAACCTATGGGATCAAACAATAATGAGATTAGATCTAGAATAACAGTTGAGCTTATGAAGTATCAATTGGATTTAGAGAAACCCATTGGGTTTATGGTAACCTTGCTAGTACATGGTTGGATGTAATTTCTCTTTCTGTTCGGATTATTTATTTAATAAGATAATTCTAACTTAGTTACCTGCTAATAACCTACATGAATAAGATTCATAAGACTCCAATTATTGGGTGTCAAGGTTATGGATCATATAAATTAAGGATGCAAGTCTCTAATTAATTTTTTTGATAGTTATTCTTAGGCACCATTTTGATTTGATCAAGTTGGGCATGTCCATTGATTAGAGGACTTTTATGAAAGAATAATATCCTACAAGCCAATTGCATATGGGATGCGATAGGATGTTTATTGTAATTTATCTTTCAAACTCATGTAATTGACAAATGTTACTAAAGTTTGTATATGATACAAATCAATTTATCATTAAGTACTTCAATATCAGATTTTTGGATATTAGATACCGCCTATGGTTCGCACCTTTGCAAATCATTGCAGGATTTACAAAAAATAAGAAATCTGAATAAAGATGACTTTGAGCTATTTGGCGCTAGTGGAGAGTCTATTCAGACTGAAGCCATAGGAACCAGAGTTTTGAAGTTACCTTCGAACAAAATTTTGGAACTG
The DNA here is from genome assembly GCF_000442705.2 of Elaeis guineensis. NCBI lineage: Eukaryota > Viridiplantae > Streptophyta > Magnoliopsida > Arecales > Arecaceae > Elaeis > Elaeis guineensis. The sequence goes on from NW_027332424.1 coordinate 14,199,791, forward strand.
AAGACCTGTTATTATTTTTTTTAATATTGTTAGAAATATTATTTCAATATCATTATTATTGGAATAAGGTTTTGAAATAAATGTAAAGAACAATGGTTGTTCTATTTATTTTTCTAATGAGTATTATGGAAGTACTTTTATTGATAACGATCTTTTGTTTCTTTCACTTAATGATAATATATTTTATATTGATAATATGAAGAAAAAAAAGAGAGAGGATATGAATGCCACATACCTCTGGCACTGCCGACTTGGTCATATAAATGAGTCGAGAATTAATAAGTTATTCAAAGATAATTTTTTTGATCCTTATGATTATGAATCATATAAAACTTATGAATCTTATCTCATAAAAAAAATGACCAAGACTCCATTTATTGGACATGAAAAAAGAAAGTGATATTTTAGACCTTGTACATACTGATGTATGTGGTCCAATATCGACTCAAGTCCGAGGTGGATACTCTTACTCCATCACATTTATTGATGATAGGTCTAGGTTTGAATATATGTATTTAATGAAATATAAATTTAAAATTTTTGACAAATTTAAAGAGTATCAAAGAATGATTGAAAAATAAATCGATAAAAGTATTAAAACCCTTCGATCAGATCGAGGAGGAGAATACTTGTCTAGTGAGTTTTTCGATTATTTAAAATAAAATAGAATACTCTCTCAACAGACACCTCTTTATACTCTACAATTAAATAAAATTGTAGAGAGGAGAAATCGCACCTTATTACATATGGTGCAGTCCATGATGTGTTTCATGGATCTTCTGATATTCTTTTGAGAATACGCCCTCAAGGCTGCAATGTATATCTTAAATAAAGTGCCTTTAAAATATATTTCTAGCACTCCAAATGAAATATAAAAAGAAAAAAGATCCAATTTTAAGCATCTTAAGATTTGAGGTTGCCCAACTTCTGTGAAAAATATTGATGGACATAAGCTGGATGCTAGATCAGAAAAATACAAGTTTGTAAGTTATCTCAAGAAGAGTATAGGATACTACATCTTTAACCCTACTCAATAAAAGGTATTTGTTGGTAGGCATGCCATTTTCTTGAAGAATGAATTTATCCAAGAAGGAGGCAGTGGGAGATCTATCGAACTTGAGAAAGTTCAAAACCTACAATCCATCCAGGATTCACTAAATAATTCTTAACCAGATGTGCCCATTATTGAGGCATAGCCACTACACACACCTCCTCTCTAAAGATCGAGTAGAGTGAGTAATATACCACTCAGGTATGGATTTATCATTGAGAATGACAATACATCCCACATCATTAGAATGATGATCCCACGACCTATTCGGAAGCTGTCATGAGTAGTAATTTTAACAAGTAGCTTAATACCATGAAATCCAAAATGGACTCTATGTATGTCAACCAAGCATGGACTTTAGTTGATGCGCTTGAGGGTGTGACCCCAATAAGCTGCAAATGGATCTTCAAAAAGAAATTGGAGCAGATGGCTAGGTAGAGACCTATAAGGCCAAGATGGTGGCAAAAAGTTTTGACAAAAATAAGGTATTGATTATAAAGAAACTTTTACATCGATAGCCATGCTCAAGTCAACTCAGATAATACTGGCTATTGCAGCATACTATGACTATGAGATCTGGCAGATGGACATCAAGACTGCCTTCCTCAATGGAAGCCTTGAGGAAGAAGTCTATATGACTAAGCCAGAGGGATTTATCTCAAGTGGGAGAGCAAATCATATATGCAAGCTGAATAGATCCATTTATGGATTAAAGCAAGCATCGAGGAGCTGGAGCATCCATTTTGATGAAACAGTCAAATCATTTGGCTTCATCAAAAATATGGATGAACCTTTATGTACAAGAAAAATAGTAAGAGTGTTATTGTCTTCTTGGTTTTGTTTGTGGATGACATACTCCTCATTGGGAATGATATCCCGATGTTGCAATCGATCAAAATTTGACTATCACAAAAAATTTTCATGAAATACTTGGGTGAAGCATCCTGTGTACTTGGTATAAAGATCTGTAGGGATAGATCGAAAAGGATACTAAGCTTATCCCAATCAAGGTACATTGATCTTGTGTTGAAGAGGTTCAACATGGAGGAAAGTAAAAGAGGTTACATGCCCATAGGTCATGGAATACAACTCTCTAGGAAGATATCTCCAAAGATACCTAAAGAGAGAAATAGAATGAATTCTATTCCTTATACTTCGACTGTAGGATCAATTATGTATGCTATGTTATGTACCAGACCTGATTTGGCTTATGCCTTGGGTATTGTAAGCAGATTTTAGGTTGATCTGGGAAGGATCATTGAAAAGCTATGAAAAACATACTCAAGTACTTGAGAAGAACTACAGATATTTTTCTAATATATGGTGGATCTGATTTAAAACTGAAAGGTTATACTGATTCTAGTTTTCAATCTGATCCAGAAGATAGTAAATCTATATCTGGATATGTGTTCACCTTATATGGTGGTGCAGTAAGTTGGAAAACTTTCAAATAGCAAACTGTTGCTGACTCGATCATCGAGGCTGAGTATATTGCTGCAAGTGAGATTGCTAAGGAAGCCATCTGGATGAAGAAATTCATCTATGAGTTGGGTGTGGTTCCAAGGATTGAACAACTAGTACCCTTTTATTATGATAATGCTAGAGCAGTTGCTCAAACCAAAGAACTAAGGTCTCATCATAAATCCAAGCACATCCTAAGATGGTTCCACTTGTTCGAAAGATAGTTAAAAAATGTGATGTGATCGTGGAGCAAGTTGACATCAAGAACGATATAGCAGATCCATTCACTAAGGTCTTGTCAATGCAGCAGTTTGACCATCATCTTAATAGCATGGGCATCAAGTATAGGGGTGATTGACTTTAGTGCAAGTGAGAGATTAAAAGAATAATACCCTACAAGCCAATCATATATGAGATAAGATAGGATATTTACTATAATTTATCTTTCAGACTCATATAATTGAAAGAACCAGATCTAGGGTTTTAGGGTTAGATCTTGAAACTTTTTCAAGATCAGGTAGCAAAAGACTAAAATAAATCAAAATTTATCTTATAAAATTAGAAAATCTCTAGATCTAAGATCCTATTACATGATTATTACAATGTATTAAATCAAAAATTAAAATATAAAGAGCAAGAACTATATGTTGATCATATCAACATGTTTCTATACTACATCTAATGTATGTAAAATATAATAGATCAGATCTATTATCTTGCAAGTTAGATATTCTAACTTTACTGATCTAAGCTTAAGGATGATGTTGCAAGCCACACATACGTCCGGCCTCTAGGAGTCGTCCACACGAGCCCACGAATCATGATCAGAAGTCCTGGTCTAGGAAATCAGCACAGTATGCTAGTACTGTGCTGATCCTTCTTTGATGGTCGATCAGATACCTTCTTCATCTTGATTTGCACTCTTCCAAAGATGAGAAGTAGGAGAAAGAGTTTTAGATGTGAGACACTCTTAGAAAACTCACAAATGGAGGAAGGAAAGAGGTGAACATAGCAACCCTAGAAGAAGACCCTCTTCTTCTTCTCTTTGCTCTCACTAAACACATAGTTTTGTGTTTATTATATCTCCACACCCCAATACTGTTTCTCTCTAATTTTCATATGCCCCAAAGGTTCTTAATGCTCTATAATTTACAAAAATCTCAAGAAAAAAATTCATTTAAATAATGAGATATGAAAAATCCTTGTCTAGGTCAAATACCTAGTCAAGAAAAATCCAAACATGGCAAGACAAGTGGCGCCCAACTCTTGGGTGCCTTTTCCTTCTTTTTCTACCACAGACCACTAGCAAAGGATGCATGATATGCACCATAAAATTCATAAAAATCTCAAAAAAAATTTAGATAAAATCAGTGCCATAAGGAAAGAGTTTTAGTTTCTTAAAATTCTATCTTATAGAATTTGAAATCCAAACTAATTCCTATTTTGACTTGGTCCACAACCACATTCCATGTAAGAGAGAAAGAGAGAAAAGCTTTGGACATGCATGAAGGCCTGGGAGAGAAGGTTTTGTCGCATAAAATAAGAGAGAGTGGGCATGGAGGGCTAAGGTGGTGCAAGGTGGAATCCTAGTCTTACTAGGATTCAATCTATGACTTGTTCAAATTTGATTTCTCAAATCAAATCAAACTAAAATCAAATCAACCTAATTAAAATACATCTTAACTCAATTAAGAACTTAATTTAATCAGATTAAATTAGATTTAAATCTAATTTAATTTTTTAATCAAATTAGAAATTAGGTTGACCCAAGTCCTAATTGAACTAGGACTAATTTTTTTCTTGCACTTGGTTTATCCAATAAATCAATTGAACTTGATCCAATCAAGCCCAAACTAAATCAAATTAAATTATATTTAATTAGACTTAATCTCAGCCCATTGGCTTAATCAAATTAATCCAATTAGCAATTGAATTGCTAATTGATCCTTTTGCAACACTTGCACTAGGTTAAATGTCAATCGTATTGATCGTTTAACCCTAGAACGATTCTTAATCGTTGATCAACCATCCGATCGGATCATAAACTCTAATGTGTATGACCTCATAGATCTGAACCTAAGCTGATAGCATAGAAATAAATTTTTATATCAATTAAAGTAACCATCTAGCAATGGTACCCGACGATCGGATAGGTCGAATGTGTAGAACAACATCTTTAGAACCCATGCGGATATAGTTTCCATATAATTCATCCCTTGACCAAAATACTCATAGAAATAATTCATCCCCATGCGGATATAGCCTTCCATCACTGAATTAAAAATTTAGTTAGTCCAGTACCAAAGCACAGTGAGTTGCTTGCAAGTCATTGGGGCGATCTCAGGTTAAGGGACACTTATACCTATATCCCATTAGAGACATTCTCGATAGTAGAATGCTCTGGAGTTGGTCACATTCAATGATGATGTATCTTTACATCTCACCTGTATGCCATACCAGTGTCTCCACACTCTTTGGTTAAGAAGACAACCAACCCATATAGCCTACAGCGACTTATGCTCAATAGAAGCTGTCGTCCTTATTAACAACCTATCATTTGGTCGTGAACAATTTTAATGACTAATCGATAAATCCTCTCTTTATCGAACCTAAATAGTCCTAAGAAATTCATTACAACAACGGAGTTCATTAGAAGATGAAAACTTATGATGAAAATATCAAAAATATATTTTATTTATTAACAAATCAATTACAATATAAAGTTACTCAACCATCCACAGATTGACGATTGACTTTTGGGACACATTTTCCAACAACTCCCACTTATCCTAAAGCCACTCGACACAGTATCTAATATCCATCTTCGACTTGTGGTTGTCGAACTCCTTTATCGCCAGGGCTTTAGTGAAGGGGTCGGTCCGGTTCCCCTTTCCATCGATCTTTTGAAGGTCGATGTCACCTCGATCCACGATCTTTCGGATCAGGTGGAAGCGATGCAAAATGTGCTTCGTCTGCTGGTGTGCTTTGGGTTCTTTCGCCTGAGCAATGGCGCGAGTGCTGTCGCAGTAGAGCAAGATCGGACCATCGACGGAGGGTGCTACTCCGAGCTCAATGATGAATTTTCTCAACCACACAGCTTCCTTTTGTAGCATCTGATGCTGCGATGTACTCTGCCTCACAAACAGAGTCTACCATAGTATGTTGCTTGGAACTCTTCCAGCAGATGGCTTCACCATTTAGAGTAAAGATATAATCCGACATGCTTCTACTGTCATCATGGTCAGATTAAAAGTTGGAGTCTGTGAACCCCACAAGTTTCAGATCTGACTCGCCATAAACCAACTATTAGTCCTTAGTATTTCTCAAATACTTAAGGATGGCTTTAACCACATTTCAATGATTTTTTCCAGGATCAAATTGGTATCTACTCACTACTTCTAGTGAGTATGCCACATCTGGCCTTGTACATGTCATGACGTATATGATAGATCCCACGGTCGAAGCATATGGGACTCTACTCATATGCTCTCTCTCTTCAGGAGTTGTCGGACAATCCTTCTTAGAGAGAGAAATTCTATGGCCTATCGGTAGATAGTCCTTCTTGAAATTCTCCATGTTGAACCTCTTTAGCACAGTGTCTATGTACATGGATTGGGATAACCCAAGCATCCTTGTAGATCTATCCCTATAGATCTTCATTCCTAGGATGTAGGATGCTTCACCCAAGTCCTTCATAGAGAACTACGATGACAATTAAATTTTTATTCTCTGTAGTACGGGGATGTTATTTTCAGTTAAGAGAATGTCATCCACGTACAAGACAAGGAATACCACAACTGGACCATTTGTCCATTTATAGATGCAGAGTTCTTCTCCATTCTTAACGAAGCCATACATTTTGATCACCTTATCAAAACGTATGTTCCAACTCCGAGAAGCTTGCTTCAATCCATAAATGGATCTCTGAAGCTTGCACACCTTGGACTCATCTGTGGATGTAAACCCCTTAGGTTGTATCATATACACCTCTTCGGTCAGCTCTCCATTCAGGAAAGCTATCTTTACATCCATCTGTCAGATCTCATAATCCAGATGGACAGCTATTGCAAGCATTATCCGAATGATTTGAGTATTGCCACAAGGGAGAATGTCTCGTTATAGTCAATACCATAATGTTGATGATACTCCTTGGCAACCAGACGGACTTTATAAGTCTCCATTTTTCTATCTGCACCTCTCTTCCTTTTGAAGACTCATTTACACCCAATAGATTTAATCCCTTCAGGTGGATCAACCAATGTCCATACATCGTTGACCTTCATGGACTTCATTTCGAATTTCATGGCTTCAAACCATTTCTTAAAATCAGATCTCTACATTGCATCATATAGGTGATCAGATCCTCATCGTTCTCATCGAGTTTGATGGGATCACCATCCTAGATCAAGAAATCATAGTATCTGTCTGGCTGATGCGGTACTCTATCGGATCATCTTAATGGTGCAGGTATATTGGGCTCCGGATCTGATCTAATCAAATCCAACTCAGGTTCAGCTATTCATGTCAGTTTTTCTACCTATTGAACTTCATCAAGTTCAACCTTAGAGGCAACTGTTCCTTCACTAAGGAACTCCTTTTCTAAAAAAGTTACCTTAAGGCTGATGAACACTTTTTGTTCATCAGCATGGTAGAAAATGTTGGGTGGATGTCTGGCCAGGACACCACCTCCCAAGATCCTTTCAGTACCACGCGATGCAGTAGGAAGAAAGAAGAAAAAAAATAAAAAGAAAAATAATCAAAATACGTGGATCAGCCACAAAAGGGCTCGCCTCCACGGGGCATGCAAACTTCATTATGAAAAAAAAATTTTACAAGAGGAGACCTCACCCTCAACCCTTGTATACCCAATTTCTCTCACTAGAAGTTTCCCTCGCAAAAGCTCTCTCTCTTGGAAGACCTCTGAACCCCTGAAGTGCCTGACGACCGCTGTCCAGGAGCCTCCTGCTCCTTGTCTCAACGCTTCTGCCTCTCTCTACTCCTCTCGGGTTCGTACGGCTCTGTACGGCGAGAAAACCCGAACCTCCTCTCTCTGTTTCACGCACAGACCCTTTTAAAGGCTTAAGCAGGGTTTAAAACCTAATTAGAGATGGATTAGGAGTCCTAAACAAAGCCAAATACCCCCTGGACCGTCGGATCAAAATCGAGAGCCACCCACACCCTCAGATCGCACTTCGGTTCACAAAATAGTACCGTGGACCGTGAGAAACGTGTGGGAAACGCCCATGCGGTCCACAGGCCCAGCCGTGGACCGCCCGGTCCACGGTGGACCGAGGTAAAGGGCCAGGTAGGCCGCCTGGGCCAGCCCGCTCCCGTGTGCGGGCCCGCGTGCGCCTGGGCCGCGCGCCCGCCTGGGCCATACACCAGGTTGGGCCGCGTGCCCGCTTGGGCCGCCCGCCCATGTGGGTCGTGCGTCCCGCACGCCGCCGCCTGCGGTCGCACTGCTGCCGCCCACCGTCGGTCACCGGTGGTCCTTCGCCACCTCGAATCTTGTGCCGACTTTAAAAGCTCGTATCTCCTCCATCTGAGCTCCATTTCAGATGATCTTGGTCTCGTTGGACTCCATTTTTCACCACAAACCTCACTGTGGGCTCAATTGGGCTGAATCTCAAGGCATCAAATTCTAACAATCTCTACCTCGACTCGATATTCGACCTCCTCCAAACTCCGAGAGCTTCTGGATCTCCTCGCCCCCATGCCTTGGGGCAATCGTCTGCTGATCATGGATGGGCAAACATGAGAGTCGAGCCAGGCTGCTTGATCTCATCTCCGTCATATGCTGTGCTCCTCCTGACCTAAGACCTGCTCGGGGCATCGTCCTGCGGCAATAGGAATCTCACCTTGCGACGTCGCCTCTCGTCCTCTCGAGTCTCCTATCTCGTGCCCGATCCGCCTCCTGGAGCTCTACCTCGCTCTGGGCTCCACCTGGCTCCCGAAGCTCCACCTCGCACTGGACTCCCCGCCAGGTAATAATGTCCTCTATTTTCCTTCTTCCCCTCCAGCACAATCCTATCACCGCGTAACACCCTAAGGATTCCTCCACCAGCTACCGTCCTGTAGCCTCTCGAATCCAGTTTGCTGAGTGAGATAAGATTTCATCTGAAATCGGGTATGTATCGGACCTCCCCCAATCTCCTCACTGCACCATCATGTGTCCTCCAACTGACCATCCCAATGCCTCTGATCGCACAGCTCGATCCGTCCGACAGATATACGTGCCCTCACTATTCTCCAGGGAGTCAAGCTGCTCCTCTCTACAACATACATGATAGGGGCATGTAGAATCTAATATCCACTGCAGGAAAGAAGTAGATACCTTGTCAGATATCTCAAGGACATCTCCATCTGAATCACTGCCGGCCGTCGCTACAGCAGCCACCGTCCAATTTTTGAGTTGAGGGCAATCTCTGGCTAGATGCCCTAACTCCTCACACCGGTAACACCTGATTTTGCTTAAGTTCCTCCTGGACTTGGACCGCCCTCGTTGCGATCTTCTGTCGCTCCATCTACCGCCTCCTACTCTTCCAAAGCCACCAAAGCTGAGCTATCGCCACCTGAGCTCGAAGCTGGGTTCTCCCTCCTGAGAACCTCGTTCTGGAGTATCACCATGGTGACCTCATCCATCTTGATAGTGCTCTTCTCCACTAGAAGAGCAGTCACCAAGGACTCATACGAAAGGGGGAGCGATGCCAGCAAAACCAGCACCTTGGTCTTTTCGTCAACATTCTCGCCAACGCTGAGGAGGTCGGTGAGGATCTTCTGGAAGTGGCTCAGATGCTCCTGCATGCTCTGTCCCTCAGTCATCCACAGTTGGTAAAACTGCCTCCAGAGAAAAAGTGTGTTGGTGAGAGACTTCGCCATGTACAACTCCTCGAGCTTCGACCATAGCACCGTCGGGGAAGTCTCGCTCAGCACATGGATCACCACCTCATTCGCTAGGTACATGTGGATGGTATTCACCGCCTGCATCTGTAGCTGCTTCCAATCCCACACCTCCATGGTGGTCGGCTTCTCATCGCATAAGAGAGCATCGATCAACCCCTGTTGGATTAGCACGTCCTTCACCCTTGCCTGCCACAAGGAGAAATTACTCTTACCATCGAACTTGTTGATCTCCATCTTGATTGTTCTGTCTTCTCCATCTTCAGTCTTGCTCACCATCACTACAATCTGCATCCTTGTACCACCTTGCTCTGATACCACTTGTTAGGTGGATGTCTGGCCAGGACACCACCTCCCAAGATCCTTTCAGTACCACGCGATGCAGCAAAAAGAAAGAAGAAACAAAACAAAAAGAAAAACAATCAAAATACATAGATCAGCCATAAAAGGGCTCGCCTCCACAGGAAATGCAAACTTCACTATGAAAAAAAAATTTTACAAGAGGAGACCTCACCCTCAACCCTTGTACACCCAATTCTCTCTCACTAGAAGTTCTCCTCACAAAAGCTCTATCTCTTGGAAGACCCCCTGAACCCCTGAAGTGCCTGGCGACTGCTGTCCAGGAGCCTCCTACTCCTTGTCTCAGTGCTTTTGCCTCTCTCTACTCCTCTCGGGTTCGTACGGCTCTGTACGGCGAGAAAACCCGAACTTTCTCTCTCTATTTCACGCACAGACCCTTTTAAAGGCTTAAGCAGGGTTTAAAACCTAATTAGAGATGGATTAGGAGTCCTAAACAAAGCCAAATACCCCCTGGACCGTCCGATCAAAACCGGGAGCCACCCACGCCCTCAGATCGCGCTCCGATCCATGGAATAGTGCCGTGGACCGTGAGAAATGCATGAAAAATGCCCATGCGTCCACAGGCCCAGCGTGGACCGCCTGGTCCACGATGGATCGAGGTAAAGGGCCAGGCAGGCCGCCTGGGCCTGGGCCGGCCCGCTCCTGCGTGCGGGCCCGCGTGCGCCTGGGCCGTGCGCCCGGCTGGGCCGCACACCCACCTGGGCCGCATGCCAGCTGGGCCGTCCGCATGCATGGGTCGTGCGTCCTGCGCGCCGCCGCCTACGGCCATGCCACTGCCGCCCGCCACCGATCGCCGGTGGTCCTTCACTGTCTCGAATCTCGTGCCAACTTCAAAAGCTCGATCTCCTCCATCCGAGCTTCATTTCAAGTGATCTTGGTCTCGTTGGACTCCATTTTTTGCCGCGAACCTCGTTGTGGGCTCAATGTGGGTTGAATCTCGAGGCATCAAATCCTAACAAAAAAAATATTCTTTGGTCTCTTTGGTGTACCCTATGAATATGCATTTGTCAGACCTAGATCCAAATTTATCTGTAACTAACCGTTTGATATAGGTCGGGCACCCCCAGACCCTAAGGTGTGAAAGTGCTGGCTTACGCCCTATCCATATCTCATATGGAGTCTTAATTACAAATTTACTTGGAACCCTATTTAACAGATAACAGGCCGATTCGAGTGCATATCCCCAGAAGGATATCGGCAAGCTGGCAAAACCCATCATGGATCAGACCATGTCTAATAGAGTTTGATTTTTTCTTTCAGACACATCATTATGCTGTGGTGTTCTTGGAGGAGTCCATTGGGAGAGAATCCCATTCTCTCCTAGATATCTGAGAAACTCACCAGAAAGGTATTCCCCTCATCGATCAGACCAAAGAGTTTTAATACTCTTTCCAGTTTATTTTTTACTTCACTTCAAATTGTTTGAATATTTCAAATGAATCTGACTTATGTTTCATCAGATAGACATATCCATATCTGGATAGATCATCCGTGAAAGTGATGAAGTAAAAATATCCACCTCTAGCACTTGTGCTCATGGGCCCGCATACATCAATATGTACTAGTCCCAAGAGCTCAGTATCTCTCTCTCACCTTTTCTAGTAAAAGGTGATTTAGTCATTTTACCAAAAAGATAGGACTCACAGGTTGGAAGTGATTCACAATCACTGACTTTGAGGATTCCCTCTTGAGTCAACTTGTTTATCCTGTTCTTGTTTATATGACCTAGCCTACAGTGCCATAAGTAGATATCTGATACACTATCTAATCTAGGGTGCTTGCCTGTAGAATAGACTATGTTAACAGGTTGTGATAATATATACACACCATTGTTCAAAGTCTACAAAAAATAGTAACATCATTCATAATGATATTACAAACTTATTTCTTTATTGAAATTTCATAATCATTTTTGGCCAGAAGGCCTACAGAAATAATATTTAAAAAGAAATTAGGACAGAAATGACAATCATTAAGAACAACGGTATGGGACTCAAATACAAGTTTCAAGATTCCTAATGCTAGAACTGGAACTGGTCTTCCATCTCCAATGTTCAGGAACCTCTCGCCTTGCTTGAATCTCCTACTGACCTGCAACCCCTGCAACGAATTGCAAATATGGTAAGGACTATCGGTATCCAATACCCAGTCAGTTATATCACAAATAAAAAAATTGTAAGGAGTTATCATATAAATACCTTGCTCAGCAATAGCTTGCTTCTTTCTCTGCCTGTTCGGGTTCAGGAAGGCAATGTACTGAGGACAGTTCCTCTTCTAGTACCTCACTTCTTGCAAAAGAAGCATTCAGCTTGACTCTTATCAGGCTTGATCTTTCTGGTCTAGCCCTGCACTGATGTCCCAGCCTGAATTTGCACCTTCTTCACTTTCTTCTTCTTGTTTTTTTTTCCTTTCTCAAAGAGTCGAGAACCAGAAGATGAACCTCCCACTAAGTTCACCGACTCCTTGTGGAGTTGGTCCTTCTCAAAGTTCTAAAGCAACCCCAGTAACCCATGGTAGTTTACTTCAGGCTTTGTCATTCTATAATGAGTGAGGATGGGAGATAAGACTTGGGCAGCGAGTTCAGTATTACATCTTTTCCAAGCTGCTTATGCAAGGGAAAGCCGAGCTTGCTCAAACACTCTATCAGCTCGATCATGTACAATACATGATCAGTGACAGAGGCACCATCCCATATTTTGGCATTGAAGATGGCACAACTAGTCTTGTGCCTCTCCACATCATCGGGTGTGCCAAAGGCATCCTCCAATACTTGAAGCATGTCCTTTGGCTAAGCCGTCTCAAATCTGCGATTGAACCCGTCGCTCATGGCAGCCAGCATGATGCAGCACACCATGGTCCGATCACTGAGCCACTTCTAGTAAGTGTCTCTGACTGTTCCATGTGCATTGGCAGCTGACTCCTCAGGTGCAAGATCTGTTATCACATATTGGATCCGTTCATACTCCAGGACAATCTTTAACTTTCGATACTAGCTATCGAAGTTGGGTTCCACCAACTTATCATTGTCCAACAATGATCGGAGCGATAGGGAAGTGGCCATATCTACACAAAAAAAATCATAACCTAATTAGTAATTGATTCATAAAACCTAAAGATTTGGACTTTAATCAAAAGGTTTCTCTCACTATTTTATTCGAATTGGTAGCCTCTACCTTCAATTTGAGAAATTATCCTAATTTCTTAGTGGGTACTAGAATCCACTTAGACTGCACACAAGCCCAACTTTGGTTGGCCAACCCATGTACATCTAAGGGTAGGTTTATAAACAATTATTTCTCTAAATAATTTTTAGTAATTTTAATTTTGCCTCAGTTTCTAATCAGTAGGCTTTGGCCTCCACTGAAAGGGTTTGGTTAGGTCCAACCATTAACATGACCATACTTGGCCCATCTAGCCAATGAATGATTAGGCCCAACTTTGGTTGGCTAACCTAACCACCATTTAGAAAGATGCAGTCAAAAAATTATATTATGAATGACAATTCCATCAGTCGATAAGCACCAGGCCTTTGGGCCTCCAATGATTATCCAACTGATGGACCCTTTATCATCCACTTAATGAGAGGCTATGATCTAGTTATCACCATAACTATTTTATTTTAAGGACCTAATAATTTTAAAAGATTTAATTGATTTAGAGGAGGAGGTTAGATGAACTAGCTTATCATGATCTTCCCACTGGCTTCACCAAGTCAGCTTAAGGGAGACCATTAAAAGGGCTAGTCTAGAAGCACCTAAATCAGTCACACTGATTTACCTAGCTGACATGGGTCAGCTCGAATAGTCAAGTGATCCGATCAAAATATAATTTCACCAAGAGGCCAGGTAAGTTTGATCGGTGAGAGGGTCTGCCAAAACTTGCCTTAGACACCATCAGAAATGGTCAGGTAAGCGGACTGCCAATTAAAAACCACCGGTCAGATTTACCTTAGACACCAACTGGTTTAATTAGTTTCGATTAGATCAACCTAACAGTTCGTGCTAGATCGCTTAGCCAAGAATTAAGTCCATTTGGTTCTCATTAAAGACATGAACTTTACCAACTACAACTATTGTAATTGATCTAGAGAATCCTTGACCTAATCTAAGATAACAATTGATTAGATTTAGTCAATTCTCTAATTAAGTCCATCTTTAATCTAACCTTAGGTCTAACCCAATTAATGGGCCTAATTCCCACTAACCCATTAACCCAATGTGTTATGGTTTGTGTCTTAGGTTCTTCAATTCACAATCCTAGAACCTAATCAAACAACTTCTTAATTCTCAATTAAGTTTTGGACTGAGGGTTGGGGTTTGGCTTTTCAAAAATAATTTTTATATTTGTAAAATATTTTTACAACATGGTTCTTACTAATCAAGTTGTATGTTTGATTCATAATCAAAATACAAGTAAAATAAACATGAAACTACTTTAGATCTAATCTAAATAGGTTCATGTAATTAAAATAATTTCAACTTTAAACTGCGTAAATTTTTCAGACAAATATATGATGGTTCTTTGCATAGAAATTATTAACAAAGAGATTTCATTTTAGATTTAACTATCAGATTATAAATTATATCTAATCTAAGAAATAATATAAGCATGTATAAATAATCATGTAATAAACAACCTAGGCTCTGATACCAATTGAAGGAATCAGATCTAGAGTTTCAGGGTTAGATCTTGAAACTTTTTCAAAATCAGGCAGTAGAAGATTAAAATAAATTAAAATTTATTTTATAAAACTAGAGAATCTCTAGATCTAAGATTCTATTACATGATTATTACATGGTATTAAATCAAAAATTAAAATATAAAGAGCAAGAACTACATGTTGATCATATCAACATGTTTCTATACTACATCTAATGTATGTAAAATATAATAGATCATATCTATTACCTTGCAAGTTAGATTGTTAGGAATAGTGTCCCAAAGCCAATCGTCAGCCTATTGACGGTTGTGCTCATTTTTGTATTTGTACATGAATTATGAATTAATAAAAATTATTTTGATATTTTTTATCACAAAATGTTTCATCTTCTAATGAACTCCTATGTTGTGGTGAAGTTCTTAGGACTATTTAGACTCGACAAAGGAGGATTTGTCGTTTAGTCCTTAAATCTGTTCACGACCAAATGATATGTTGTTACCAAGGATGACAATATTTATCAAGCATAGGTCGTTGTGTGCCATATAGGTTGGTTGTCCTCTTAACCAATGAGTGTGGAGACACTGGTATGGCATACAGGTGAGATGTAAGGGTACATCTGCACTGAACGTGACCGACTCCGGAGCTATTTTTGCTGTCAAGATTTGCTCCGATAGAATATGGGTATAAATATCCCTCCAACCTGAGACCGCCACGGTGACTTGCAAGCAACTCACTGCACTTTAGTACTGGACTACCTGAATTTTTAATTCAGTGACAGAAGGCTGCTGGGTGTAGTCAAGTACTTGACTTGTCAGTGCATGTGTCAAGATGAGATTGACCACTCCAGTTTAGGAGCTGTGTACAGTTATGTTTAATTTAGCAAAACCTTGGCCAGGGTAGTCCTTGTGAGGAGTCACAGGACTGTTTGAATTGAGCACGATTCGGATGATCTGATCAGGGTTGACAGTTTAACCCTGAGTCGTTCTAAACACAGAGGTCAAAAGGATGAATTATACAGTAACCATATTTATGTAGGTTCTGAGTGTTACAATTGCGACCATTCGACCTATCCGATCGTCGGGTACCATTGCTAGATGGTCACTTCGATTAGTATAGGAATTGGTTCCTGTGCTACCGGCTTAGGTTCGAACCTGCGGGGTCACACACATTAGAGGTTCCTATCTGATCTGATGGCTAATGTAGAATCCTACATATTTGAGACTCAGTGATCGAGAATCAGGATTCTCTGATCACGAGTTCCACACATTATGGGTACCGGGGTCAAGAGTCCCACTGGTTGGGATTTTTCGATCATGGTTACATATCGATGAATTTGATACCTGATTGCCCATCGAATTTGGACTCAATATTTATGAGAGATTTAATTAATGATTTGATCACTAATTAACTCAATTTGATTGAGTAATTATTTTTGGATCAAGTCCAATTGAATTGGATTCAGTTGGGTTTCACCTGATTAGGTTAAGAGTTGACCTAATCGTCGAGATGGTTTGGTCCCTGATTTGATCAGGGGTTGGGCTTAGTCAATTCTGATTTGATTAAGATTTTATTGAGCTAATTAAGTCTAATTAAGTTGGGTTTAAATTAGTCTAATTGAACCTAACTTATTTGGTTCAATTAGGTTGGTTTAAATAATTAAACCACCTTGACCCAATCTCCATGCGCCACCTCACTTCCATTGCACCCATTTGGATTCATGAGAAGGAACTTCTCATGAATTTTTTTCTCATGCCAAGCCCTCTCCACACCCTACTTTAATGTGTCAAATGGATGGATAAGGATGATTGGTTGGCCATTCAAATTCAAAATAAAGTTTGAATTTGAATGGGCAATCAATCTTTGCACCTTATCCCTTTTTTTACGTCCTATTTATTACATGAGAAAAGATTTCTCATGAAATCACTCCATGCATAATTTAATCCATGCCTCACGCCTTTAGTGGATAAGGGATGAGTTGGTGTCCATTTGAATTCAAAATTTGATTTGAATTCAAATGTGCAATTACTCATCTTTATCCTTTCTTTTGGATAAGACGTTTGACGTTGTTATAAAAGGAGGAGAAGAGTGGGGCATGCAAGAAGAAATTTTTGAAAAAAAATTTTGGGGCTGAGAAGTCTTGTGCGTGAGAAGGAAGTCCATATCCTTCAAGAGAAAGAGAAAGAAAAGTGGGTGCAAGGTTTTCGATGAGTTTCCTAGAGTTTTTGCCTGGGGTTGGAAAGTGAGAAAGTGAGCTACGAGTGTCGTGAGCCCACAAAATCTTAGGAGATCTTCAACATCCTCTCAAGCATGTCTGTTGATGATCCAGAGATCCGAAGAATCGACAGACATCGATCGAAGGAGTTCGATCAGCATCCACCATCAAAAGGGCTCTACAACGAGCTAGCACTTGTGAGGAGTCGATCAGACCAGGAGCTTCATGTGGATGATCCATAGAGGCCAGACATACTGTGTGACTGTATTGTGATGATCAGACTCTCTCGATGGTGATCAAATTGCGGCGATCTACTATCCGCACAAAGGTATTGTGTTCTGAACACATTACAGTAAAGTGTTTACTGTTCGAATTTGAATTTCAATTTAATTTCAAATTTAAATGAATGCATGCTATATATCATATTTAGATTCTAATGTAGGATAAATTTATATTAATTAATTAGATTAATTAATATTTTTCACTGTAAAATCATAATTTTAAAAAATTTTTAAAATTACCATTTTACCCCTACACTAATTTTCTCCAAAAAATGGTATCAGAGCGGGTTCTAAGATATGATATATATTTGCATGCATAGATTAAGTTGTAATCTAAAAGTTTAAATTTAAAATTTAAAATTCAAAATTTAAAATTTGAATTTTAAAAGTTATTCAAATTCAAAATTTAAAAAAAAAATTTGAAATTCAAAAAAAAATTTGAAATTCAAAATTTAAAATTTAAAATTTGAAATTCAAAATTCAAAATTCAAAAATTTAAAATTCAAATTTGAAATTTGAAATTTAAAATTTAAAATTCAAAATTTGAAATTTAAAATTTGGGTGAAATTTAAATTTGAAATTCAAAATTTAAAATTCAAAATTTGAAATTCAAAAATTTAAAATTTGAAATTTGTTTAAAATTTAAAATTCAAAATTTAAAATTTAAAATTTAAAATTTAAAATTAAAATTTTGAAATTGGTATATTTAGATGTACTTGATCCAATTACAAGTAATCGAATTGGGTTGGTTGCCATGGCCATCCGATCATAGGAGAAAAGTAGGGTTTAAAGGCCCTCTCCTCCCATTCGATGGGGTCTCCTATGGCGGTAGGGGTGCCGCTGTAATTATATCCCATGCAGATGAAGCAGCGAAAGGAATTAATTGTAAAGGTTCCATTATGAAATTTATCATGAATGTGTTAGATTAGATCTAAAGGAATATTCATGATTTATTTTGATTGAGTTATTTTCTATTATGTAATTAGCAATAGGATTGCTATTTATGAAATGTGCTGATCTATTTGTGAAATGAGTCAACATATTTGGTGAACAAAAAATAAAATCTTTCAAATTTAAAAATTATTTTCGAAATACCAAACCCTGACCCATCAGCCCAAATACTTAATTAAAAGAATTAAGTGTTGTCTAGTAGGTCTAGAATTATGAATTAAGACCTAAGACAATTGCATAAACTTGTGGGTCAATGGGTTAGATGGATTAGGTCCATAATTGGGTTAGACCTAAGGTTAGCTTAAAGAAATAGACTAAATTAGAGTAATTGGTCAAATCTAATCAAAAGTTGAATTAGATTAGGTCAAGGATACTCTAGACTCAACTCCAATAGTTGTAGTTGAATGGGTCCATGTCTTTAACTAGACCAAGATGGACTTAATTCATGGCTATGCAGTGGAACCCTATTTAATAAGTTGATCAAATTAAAACTAATGAACGGTTGGTGTCTAAGGTAAGTTTGGCATTTTGACCAGTGATTTTTAAGCGGGAGCTACTCACAGTGATTCGATCTCTGACGAGTTAATGGCTTATCCCCACCACTGATCTCACTTACCTGGCCAACCTGGTGAATTAGGTTTTGATTAGATCACTTGGTGATTAGGGCTCACCCATGTCATTAAGTAAATTAGTTTGACTATTTAGGTGCTCCTAATGCCAGTTTTAATTAAATCATTTTTAATCTGACTTGGTGAAGTCAGTGGGAGGATTGAAATTGGCTGGATATTTTCTTCTCATCTATCCTTTAATAAAATCTTCAAAAATTATTGTCTCTAAAAATGATTAAGTTGTATTGATAACTAAGTCATAGCTCTCATTAAGTGAGTGATAATGAGTCCATTAGTTTAATAATCATTGGAGGCCCAAAGGCCTGGTGCTTATTGACTAATGGAATTATCATTCATAATATGATAATTTGGTTTGAGTCTTTCTGATGGTGGTCAGGTTGGCCGGCCAAAGTCGGACCGGATCATTTATTGGTCCAATTCACCAAATCAAATCATGTTAATGGTTGGACCTAACCAGATCTTTTCAGTGGAGGCCAAAGCCTACTGATTAGGTTCTGGGGCAAAATCAATTACTAGAAGTTGTTTAGAGAAATAACTGGTTATGAACCTACCCATAGATGCACATGGGTTGACCAACCAAAGTTGGGCTCGTGTGTAGTCTATGTGGATTCTAGTACCCACTAAGAAATTAAAGTAATTCCTCGAATTGGAGGTTGAGGCTACCAGTTCATAAAATACTGAGAGAAACTTTAGACTAAAGTCCAAGTCTTTAGTATTTATAATTTATGTACTAATAGAGGTCTGGTTTTCTTTTATGCAGCTATGGCCACTACCCTATCCCTCCGATCATTATTAGATAATGACAAGCTCATGGGACCTAATTTCGATAGCTGGTATCGAAAATTAAAAATCATCCTTGAGCATGAGTGGATCCTTTATGTAGTAACGGATCCGACACCTGAGGAGCCAGCCCCGAACGTTAGAGGGACGGTCCGAGATACTTATCAGAAGTGGCTCAACGATCGCACCACCGTTCGGTGTATTATGCTGACGGCAATGAATGATGAGTTTAGCCGTAGGTTCAAGAATGCCTAGCCATAAGAGATGCTTCAAATGTTGAACAACTCCTTTGGCACGCCTGACGATGTTGAAAGGCACAAAACTAGTTGTGCCATTTTCAATGCTCGGATGAGGGATGGAGCCTCAGTCACTGATCATGTACTGTACATGATCGAAATGATTGAGCGCCTAACTAAACTGGGCTTTTCCTTACACGAGCAGCTCGGTAAGGATGCGATCCTTAATTCATTGCCCAAGTCCTTCCTCCCCTTCCTTACTCATTTTTGGATGACAAAGCCTGCAGTGAACTACCACGGTTTGTTGGGGTTGCTGCAGAACTTTGAGAAGAATCACCAGCTCCATAAGGAGTCAGTGAATGTTGTGGGAGGGTCTTCTTCTAGTCATCGACCCTTTAAGAAAGGGAAGAAGAAGAACAAGAAGAAGAAGAAGAATAAGAAGGTGCAGCTGCATGCTGGGACCTTTGCATAGGGTCAGACCAAGAAGCGCAAGCCCGACCAGAGCCAGGCGGAGTGCTTCTTTTGCAAGAAGCAGGGGCACTGGAAGAGGAACTGTCCTCTATACATTGCTTCCCTGGATCCGAACAGGCCGAAGAAGAAGCAAGGTACTTATATGATAACACCTTGCAACTTTTCCATTTGTGATACTACTGTCTGGGTATTGGATACCGAAAGCCCTTATCATATTTGCAATTCGATGCAGGGTATGTAGGTCAGTAGAAGATTAGATGAAGGTGAGAGATTCCTGAACGTTGGAGATGGAAGCAAAGTTTCAGTTCTAGCATTAGGAATCATGAACCTTGTAATCAATTCTCGAAACATAATTCTGAGTGAATGTCACTATTGTCCAAGCTTTTTATTAAATATTATTTCTGTAGGCCTTCTGGCCATGAATGGTTATCAATTTTTAATAAAAGGAAACGTTTGCAATATCATTTTGAATGGTGTTACATTGTTTGTTGGACAACATAATAATGAAATTTACTTTTTATCACAACCTGTTAATGTGGTTCAAACCTCTGGTAAATGCCCTAGAATAGATAATGTGTCAGAAGTCTACCTTTGGCACTGTAGGCTAGGTCATATCAATAAGAACAGGATAAACATGTTGGCTCAAGAAGGAATTCTTGAAGTAGGTGATTGTGAATCACTTCCAACCTGTGAGTCCTGTCTTCTTGATAAAATGACCAAATCACCTTTTACTGGAAAAGGTGAGCGAGCCAGTGAACTCTTGGGTTTGGTACATTTTGATGTATGTGGACCCATGAGCTCAAGTGCAAGAGGTGGATATTTCTACTTCATAACCTTCACAGATGACTATCGAGGTATGGGTATGTCTATTTAATGAAGCATAAATCAGATTCGTTTGAAATGTTCAAACTATTCTGAAATGAGGTAGAAAAACAAACTGAAAAGTGTATTAAAACTCTTCGATCTGATCAAGGAGGTGAATACCTTTCCAATGATTTTCTGACATATCTTGGGGAGATTGGGATTCTCTCTCAGTGGACTCCTCCTGGAACACCACAACATAATGGTGTATCTGAAAGGAGGAATCGAACCTTGTTGGACAAGGTTCATCCATGATGGGGTTTGCTGGTCTGCCAATCTCCCTTAGGGATATGCGCTCGAATCAGCTTGTTACCTTCTAAATAAGTTTCGAGTAAGTCTGTAACCAAAATGCCATATGAGATATGGATAGGATGTAAGCCAGTACTCTCACACCTTAGGGTTTGGGGGTGTCCGCTTATGTTAAACATTTAATTACGGACAAGCTTGGACCTAGGTCTGACAAGTGTAATTTTATAGGGTACCCAAAAGAGACCAAAGGGTATTACTTCTACCTAGCTGATGAGCAAAAAGTGTTTGTCAGCCTTAAGGCAATCTTTTTGGAAAAGGAGTTCTTGGTGAAGGGACTGTTGCCTCTAAGGTCGAACTTGATGAAGTTCAACAGGTGAAAAAACCGACACAAGTTGCTGAACCTGAACCGGATTTGGTTAGATCAGATCCGTGGCCCATTATTCAAGCACCCTTAAGGCGATCTGGTAGAGTACCACGTCAACCGGACAGATACTATGATTTCTTGGTCCGGGACAGCGATCCTATCAAACTTGATGAAAAGATGAGGATCCGATCACCTATATGGATGTAATGCAGAGACCCAACTCTGAGAAATGGCTGGAGGCCATGAAATCTGAAATGGAGTCCATGAAGGTCAACGATGTGTGGACATTGGTTGACCCACCCGAAGGAGTAAAATCCATAGTGTGTAAGTGGGTCTTCAAGAGGAAGAGAGGCGCAGATGGAAAGGTGGAAACCTATAAAGCCCATCTGGTTGCCAAGGGATATCGTCAACGTTATGGTATAGACTATGACGAGACATTTCTCCTGTGGCAATGCTCAAATCCATTCGGATTATGCTTGCGATAGTTGCCCATCTGGACTATGAAATTTGGCAGATGGATGTGAAGACAGCTTTCCTAAACGGAGAGCTGGATGAAGAGGTGTATATGATACAACCTGAAGGATTCACATCTACAGATGAGTCTATGGTGTGCAGGCTACAGAGGTCCATTTATGGACTTAAGCAGGCATCACGGAGTTGGAACATATATTTTGATAAGACGATCAAGACGTATGGCTTCATTAAGAACAGGGAAGAGCCATGCATTTATAAGTGGGCTAATGGTCCAATAGTAGTATTTCTTGTATTGTATGTGGATGACATTCTCTTAATCGGGAATGATGTCCCTGCATTATAAGGAATAAAGATTTGGCTGTCGTCACAGTTCTCCATGAAGGATCTGGGAGAAGCTTCCTACATCCTAGGGATGAGGATCTATAGGGATAGATCTAAAAGGTTGCTTGGTTTATCTCAGTCTACGTACATTGATACTATGCTGAAGAGGTTCAGTATGGAGAATTCCAAGAAAGGCTATCTTCGATAGGCCATGAAATTTTTCTCTCGAAGAGGGATTGCCCGACAACACCTCAAGAGAGAGAGCGTATGGGTAGGATTCCATATGCTTCGATAGTGGGATCTATCATGTACGCCATGATATGTACATGACCAGATGTGGCATACTCACTAGGGGTAGTGAGTAGATACCAATCTGATCCAGGGAAGAATCACTGGAAGGTTGTTAAAACTATACTGAAGTATTTAAGAACTACTAAGGACCAATGGCTTGTTTATGGTGAATCAACTTGAGACTTATAGGGTTTACAGACTCTAGTTTCCAGTCTGATCATGATGACAGAAAAGTGTGTCGGGATTTATTTTTACCCTTAATGGTGGGGCTATCTATTGGAAAAGTTCCAAGCAGCACACAGTGGCTGATTCAGTTTGCGAGATGGAGTATGTCGCTGCATCAGATGCTGCCAAAGAAGCGGTGTGGCTGAGAAAATTCATCACAGAGCTCGGAGTAGCACCCTCCCTTGTTGGTCCAGTTCTGCTCTACTGTGACAGCTCTGAAGCTATTGCTCAGGCGAAGGAACCAAAGGCACACTAGCGGACGAAGCATATTCTGCGCCGCTACCATCTCATCCAAAAATTATGGATCGAGGTGACGTCGATCTTCAGAAGATTGACGGGAAGGAGAACCTGACTGACCCATTCACTAAAGCCATTGCGGTGAAGGAGTTCGACAACTACAAGTCGAAGATGGGTATTAGATACTGCACCGATTGGCTTTAGGCCAAGTGGGAGATTGTTGGGAATAGTGTCCCAAAGCCAATCGTCAGTTTGTTGACGGTTGTCTCATTTTTGTATTTGTACATGAATTATGAATTAATAAAAATATTTTGATATTTTTTATCACAAAATGTTTCTTCTTCTAGTGAACTCCCATATTGTGGTGAAGTCCTTAGGACTATTTGACTCGACAAAGGAGGATTTGTCGTTGAGTCCTTAAATCTGTTCGCGACCAAATGATATGTTGTTACCAAGGATGACAACATTTATTAAGCATAGGTCGTTGTGTGCCATATAGGTTGGTTGTCCTCTTAACCAATGAGTGTGGAGACACTGGTATGGCATACAGGTGAGATGTAAGGGTACATATGCACTGAACGTGACCGACTCCGGAGCTATTTCTGCTGTCAAGATTTGCTCCGATGGATTATGGGTATAAATATCCCTCCGACCTGAGACTGCCACGGTGACTTGCAAGCAACTCACTGCACTTTGGCACTGGACTACCTGAATTTTTAATTCAGTGATGGAAGGCTGCTGGATGTAGTCAAGTACTTGACTTGTCGGTACGTGTGTCAAGATGGGATTGACCACTCTAGTTTAGGAGCTGTGTACAGTATGTTTCAATTTAGCAAAATCTTGGCCAGGGTAGTCCTTGTGAGGAGTCACAGGACTGTTTGAGTTGAGTACGATTTGGATGATCTGATCAGGGTTGACAGTTTAACCCTGAGTCATCCTAAACATAGAGGTCAAAAGGATGAATTATATAGTAATCATATTCATGTAGGTTCTGAGTATTACGATTGCGACCATTCGACCTATCTGATCG
Organism: Elaeis guineensis; assembly: GCF_000442705.2. Lineage (NCBI taxonomy): Eukaryota > Viridiplantae > Streptophyta > Magnoliopsida > Arecales > Arecaceae > Elaeis > Elaeis guineensis. Next base: position 14,223,835 of record NW_027332424.1, read on the forward strand.
TCGGGTACTATTGCTAGA
>NW_027332424.1:14223952-14253276 GCF_000442705.2 Elaeis guineensis
AGAGGCGGAGGCCGAGAGCCAGCAACTTCATCGGGGCTCCAGATGCGCTGCGGAAAAGGGGAGAGCTAGAAGAAGAAATTGAGAATCTAAGGCAGTCCTGGTTAAGGGATGGAGTAGTAATTCTAGGTCGGAGGGAGCCGGGCCTTCTAGAGCTTTTTTGTCTTTCTGTCTTTTCATGTATTTACTTCCCTTTTTATCGTTTTGCCTTTCTTTCCTTGGCCTTCCGAGCTCTGTTAGCATGTATGTCGGAAATGGAATGAAAAGGGTGTTTTGTGTTACCTCGTCGCACGTTGCGCTAAATTGCCGTTCGCCGAACTTCTCTTGTCGTTTGACCTGTCTAGTGTACGTCGTTGGGGGGGGCCGCCCGATCATCGATGCGTTAACTCGCCTTTCTCGTCGTACATGGCTGCAAGCCCGAGCTTGACGTCCGGGCTCCGCACTACTTCGGGATGTCGTTGTCTCCCTAAGCGGTGTCAAGTCTTTTCAGAGGCCGGGGGTGTTCGGTAGGAACCCCCGTTTCAATTGGGACAAAGTCCTTAGGTCTTTTTGGTGCGGTTCCTCCTTCATCTGTTTCCGTCGCAGTTCGTCATCCTTCCTTTTCAATTTTCCTCCTCTTCTCAGAGTGAGGGCCCTCCCCCGCTTTTCGCGGGGTTGCATAGAAGCGAGTAGGTGCCGCTGAGGGACTTTTTCCTTTCATCCGATCTTGTTGGCGGCCGATTTTTGCCATCAGTCTTGCTGCAGGAGCGTGGGTGCCCGACTCCTGTAGGAGTCCGGACGGGTCTTCCTTGCATCTGGACGGAGCCCGGCTCCGTAGGAGTCGGGTGGAGTCTTCCTTGGCGTCATGGACAGAGCCCGGCTCCCGTAGGAGTCCGGGTGGAGTCTTCCTTGGCATCGTGGATGGAGCCCGGCTTCGTAGGAGTCTGGGCCTTCCACTTTGCTCAAGCCAGGGCGAGGTTCTCCTCCTGTTCCCGGCTTGACTGTGGGGCGCATTAGGGCGCTGTAAGGCCTCTCCCCATCCGGTCTAAAAGAACCGGACCTTCGACTTTGCTCATGTCAGGACGAGGTTCTCCTCCTGTTCCTGACATGGCTGTGGGGGCACATTAGGGCATTGTAAGCTCTCCCCCCATCCGGTCTAAAAGAACCGGGCCTTCGACTTTGCTCATGTCAGGACGAGGTTCTCCTCCTATTCCTGACATGGCTGTGGGGGCACTTAGGACATTGTAAGGCCTCTCCCCCCCATCCGGTCTAAAAGAATCAGGCCTTTGACTTTGCTCATGTCAGGACGAGTTCTCCTCCTGTTCCTGACATGGCTGTGGGGGCACATTAGGGCGTTGTAAGGCCTCTCCCCCCATCCAGTCTAAAAGAACCGGGCCTTTGACTTTGCTCATGTCAGGACGAGGTTCTCCTCCTATTCCTGACATGGCTGTAGGGGCACATTAGGGCGTTGTAAGGCCTCTCCCCCCATCCGGTCTAAAAGAACCGGGCCTTTGACTTTGCTCATGTCAGGATGAGGTTCTCCTCCTATCCTGACATGGTTGTGGGGGCACGTTAGGGCGTTGTAAGGCCTCTCCCCTAATCTGATTTTGAGATAGTCGGACTTTCATTTTAGGTATCTTAGGATGGGGTTCTCCTCCGTTCCTAACATAACTTTGCTCCAAGCATTTAGAGGGGTCATATCCAGTCGTAATAAATCCACGCAGATGGGAAGAGTACGTGAAGTAGAAAGAATTTAGATTCAAGGTGAAATCGTAAGTGATACATTTATAGATTTTCCGAGTTTCATGATCGTGGGTGGTCCGCTCCTCCTAGAGGCCCTCCGTGATGGAGTCGATGGTCCCGATGGGAGGCCGGTCCTCGAGTTGCTCCTTCCTTCTTGGCGGTTCAGGCTGCGGAAGGGCCCTTGGCCGATCTCCTCTACCCTCAGGCCTGCGTCGGATGAACCTGTCGAGTCGACCTCGCGAATGAGCTCTCGATCTCGTCCCGGAGCTGGATACATTCCTCTGTGTCGTGGCCGTGGTCGCGGTGGTAGAGGCAGAACTTGTTGGGATTGTGCTTCTCGGGGTGTGTGCGCATCCTCTCTGGCCTAGGGAGCTGCTCCCTGACCTCCATCAATACCTGGGCCTTCGAGGCGTTGAGGGGGGCGTAGCTGCGGAATCTCCCTGGTGAGGAACCCCGCAATCCGGGCTTCCCTGCCTGCGCGCCCGGGGTGGAGTATGGGCGCGCTTATGGCCAGGAGGAGATCGAGAACGCAGCCGGGTATCCTTTGGCCTTTTTTCAATTGCGGGCTTACTCGAGTCTCCGCTTGCCGCTCCCTCGCCGTCTCTTCATCCTTCATTTTGAAGGCCTCTTCCGCTCGGGCGTACCCTTCGGCTCGGGCTAGCAATCAGCAAAATCCCTGAGATACTTCTTCTTCAGGGAGAACAAAGATCATTCTTCTGAAGGCCACCCTTCAGGGTGGCCATTGCGACTGATTGGTCCAAGTTCAGACCTCCAGCACCGCGATGTTGAAGCGGTTGATGTAGGCCCGAATGGACTCCCTTCCCTTTGCTTGATGTTGATGAGGGATTTCGAACCCTTCCGGGGGGCGCCGGCTGCTGACAAAATGGGCCACAAATTGGTGGCTCATTTGATCGAAGGAAAAGATGGTACCCGATTTCAAAGCCGAGTACCAGTTCCTCACCGCTCCCTTCAAGGTGGACGGGAAGGCCCGGCATAAGATGGCATCAGGAGCACGTGAAGCAGCATCATCGTCCGGAAGGCCTCCAGATGATCAACCAGGTCCGAAGTCCCGTCGTAGCTTTCGAACTGGGGAAGCTTGAAGTTTGGCGGGATTGGTTCCTGCATGATCATTTGGGAGAAGGGAGGGTCAGTACAAATATCCTCACATAAGCGGAGGGCGCATGGCAGAGTTCTTCGATCCGTCGGTTCATCTCCTGGAGCCTCCGGTCCAGGAAATTCTCTCGACTTCGAGTCTCGAGGGTCCTCTGGTAAAATGGGGGCAGGGATCTTCCAGGGGTGGAGTCGTGGTCCGATTGAGGGCTCTCTACCCTCGGGTTCTTTTCCCAGGAAGGATGGGGCGGCTGGCCCAGGTGGCCCACCCCCGTCAGATTCTGGTGTTCCGGGGATGCCCTTTCCGGGCGTACTGATGTCTGCGGCTGCTGCTGCTGCATAGCTTGCACAGCCTCGGTGAGGCCTCTGACCTGCTGCGCCAGCAGGTCAAACTGCTCCACGCCGACCGCCGCCGCCGGAGGAGGAGGAGGGGGTTGAGAAACAGGAGGGGAGGCCGGAGCCTGGGATCTGGTCGTGGAGGCCGTGGACCGTCGCGTGGACGCCTTGCGAGGAGGCATCAAGTATGGATTCCATGGGGGAAACAAGGAGTGGGTGTCGGAGGAGACGATTGGGGGTGGCTCCATTGAACGCTCCTTCAAGAACAAGGGTACTGCGAAGACACAGGCCCCTTCCTCTAGCGCCAATCCTGTTGGTGCAAAAATCCGCTTGCGTCGGAGAAGCTGGAGTCAGGAAAGTCGCGGTCGCCGCCGGGACCTGCAAGGAAGTCTAAACCAGAGGTGGGGTTGCTCCGACAAGACCCTCCGATGCTCAAGTCAGTTCTCTGCCTCAACAAGAATGGAGTGCTCGAACGAAGAATTTAGCAGAGTTTTTAGAAGAAAGATTAGAGCTCATAGAATAACGTATCTGGAGCCCCCTTTTATAGGCGGAGGGGGCAGTAGCCTGACAGCGACATCTGTAACCATCTGGCAGTGGGCTGCCCAGGGTCAGGCGGAGTTTGCTGCGAAGAGTAGTGGAGTGGACCCGTGGCTATCACCGGGGTGTGCCACATGGAGTCTGTCACGGAGAGTGGAGCGACGTCTGTTGTCACGACTTGCCAGCGGATGGGAGAATCGTGCGGTATCCGTCGCAGGAAGTGGAGCAGGATCGTGGCCGTTACTACTGCGGCCTGCCAGGGAGTAGTGGAGCTGCGCAAAATTCATCGTAGGAAGTGGAGCAGAGCTACGACCGTTACTGCGGCCTGTCGGGGAGTGATGGAGCTACGCAGAATCCGCTGCAGGAAGTGGAGCAGGATTGTGGCCGTTATGGTGGCCTGCCAGGGAGTGTAGATCCGTCAGCTGAAGTTCGGCAGCGGTCGAAGTCCGGCTCCCGTAGGGGTCCGGGCGAGTCCTCCTTGCGGTTGGGGTCGTGGGTGGAGCCCGACTCCCGTAGGAATCCGGACGAAGTCTGTCTGCAGCCGTTGGAGTCGAGGATGAAGCCTGACTCCCGTAGGAGTCCGGGCGAAGTCTGTCTGCAGCCGTCAGAGTCGAGGACGAAGCTCGGCTCCCGTAGGAGTCCGGGCGGAGTCTTCCTGCAATTAAAGTTAAAGACGAAGTCCGGCTCCCGTAGGAGTCCGGACAAGGCTTACCGGCAGCTGATGTTGAGGACGGAGCCCGGCTCCTGTAGGAGTTCGGGCGGAGTCTACTTGCGACTGAGGTTGTTGGCGGAGTCCGGCTCCCGTAGGAGTCCGGACGAAGTCTGTCTGCAACTATCAGAGTCGAGGACGAAGCCCGGCTCCCGTAGGAGTCCGGGCGGAGTCTTCCTGCAGTTAAAGTTGAAGGCGAAGTCTGGCTCCCGTAGGAGTCCGGACAAGGCTTACCGGCAGCTGATGTTGAGGACAGAGCCCGGCTCCTGTAGGAGTCCGGGCGGAGTCTACTTGCGGCTGAGGTTGTTGGCGGAGTCCGGCTCCCGTAGGAGTCCGGACGAAGTCTGTCTGCAACCGTCGGAGTCGAGGACGAAGCCCGGCTCCCGTAGGAGTCTGGGCAGAGTCTTCCTGCAGTTAAAGTTGAAGGCGAAGTCTGGCTCCCGTAGGAGTCCGGACAAGGCTTACCGACAGCTGATGTTGAGGACGGAGCCCGGCTCCTGTAGGAGTCCGGGCGGAGTCTACTTGCGGTTGAGGTTGTTGGCGGAGTCCGACTCCCGTAGGAGTCCGGACGAAGTCTGTCTGCAACCGTCGGAGTCGAGGATGAAGCCCGGCTTCCGTAGGAGTCCGGACGAGGTCTTCCTGCAGTTAAAGTTGAAGGCGAAGTCCGGCTCCCGTAGGAGTCCGGACAAGGCTTACCGGCAGCTGATGTTGAGGACGGAGCCCGACTCCTGTAGGAGTCCGGGCGGAGTCTACTTGCGGTTGAGGTTGTTGGCGGAGTCTGGCTCCCGTAGGAGTCCGGACGAAGTCTGTCTGCAACCGTCGAAGTCGAGGACGAAGCCCGGCTCTCGTAGGAGTCCGGGCGGAGTCTTCCTGCAATTAAAGTTAAAGGCGAAGTCCGGCTCCCGTAGGAATCCGGACAAGGCTTACCGGCAACTGATGTTGAGGACGGAGCCCGGCTCCTGTAGGAGTCCGGGCGGAGTCTACTTGTGGCTGAGGTTGTTGGCGGAGTCCGACTCCCGTAGGAGTCCGGACGAAGTCTGTCTGCAACCGTCGGAGTCGAGGATGAAGCCCGGCTCCCGTAGGAGTCCGGGCGGAGTCTTCCTGCAGTTAAAGTTGAAGGCGAAGTCCGGCTCCCGTAGGAGTCCGGACAAGGCTTACCGGTAGCTGATGTTGAGGACGGAGCCCGACTCCTGTAGGAGTCCGGGCGGAGTCTACTTGCGGCTGAGGTTGTTGGCGGAGTCTGGCTCCCGTAGGAGTCCGGACGAAGTCTGTCTGCAACCGTCGGAGTCGAGGACGAAGCCCGGCTCCCGTAGGAGTCCGGGCGGACCTCCTGGAGCCGATTCTGCTGAGGACTTCGGCTGTGGGTATTTTATACCCAACAATTCTTATGACTGGATGGCCATAAGGAACACCTTAATCAGAAATATTAATTTAACTACAAAACTAGTTAGATCTAAGTTACATATCACATATATAATTTCAGATCTAACTTATACATGCTTTGCATACATCTCATGTATTAAAATCTGATCTAATTAGTATGCTTTCAGATCTGATATATCACATATAATATCTGAAAATAAGATTTAAATGGAACTATTCAATATAAAATATATTCTAGACAGTTACTAGAACAATTCTACAACTAGTCTAGGCATGCAACAGATCAATCTTATATATTAATTAAAATTTTATTTTCTATTTTTTGATCTAAATATAGCATTTATAATATCAAAATAATAGAGAATAAATTTAATTTAATTTATATTTTAATCATATTAAAATATAAAACTATAAGACTATTCATAGATCAAACTACTCCTAGTCTAGTCATGCATCTCATACATGTTAGATCTATTTAGATTTAATTTTAAATTTTTTTGATTTCAGATCCTATCACATATGATGTGACATCTAAAATTTATTAATATTAGATAAATAAAAATAAAAATTAGATCTAAATTAGATCTGAAATAGAGCCATCAATCTGGCTCTGATATCAGTTGAAGGAAAAATCGGCTTTTTCCTTGTAGGATCTTCCAGATCTAATAAGATCTGGGGTGGAATATTTCAAAAAATTATATTACGATATTTCAAATCTAAGATCTATTAGATCTAATTTTTATTATTTAATATTAAATCTAAAATTAAATCTAAAAATATGAGGAATAGAGAAATACCTCTAGGGTAACTAGATTACCCTGTAGATGATCGCAGCAATGTTCGAGGTTCTAAAATAGCCACACAGCTGTCTGGCCTCTACCAATATCCACTTGAGCAAGATCTAGATTGTCTTCTCCTCATGAATCTTTACTCCAAAAATCAGATCTAGATCTGATCTGAAAGATCTTCAAAAGACCTTCTGAAGCTAGAGCAGCAGCTTCTCGACAAATCTCTGCAGCCTTCTAATCAGAGAGCCACCACGCCTTGGACAAGCACCAGATGGATGCCCAACCTCTTGAACGTGAAGAGGGGAGGGAGAGGAGTAGAGGGGGTATGGAGAAGTGGAGAGGATTCAGGATTTTTCTGGTTATTGCACAGAGTCTCTCAACCCTAGGCACAGACAGGGTTTAAATAGATCCTGCTACGCCATGCAGTGCCACATCATTCAACCAATCAAAAAATTTTAATTAATTTTGGAAAAATTTTGATTGATGGAGTGATGTCATCTAATTATATCAAATAAGAATCCCACAATCTCTCCTACTGTTGGTGCCAACACTGGATAAGCACAGTGAGATTGGCACCCCACAGTCCAAGTTGATCAAGGGATCGGAGTCCTCATCTCATGGGACTCTATTCTTATCCACTTGGGGCGCATGCCCAATCTGAATATGGTGCCCACTTTGAGGCCCAATTTAGTAGGTGGACACTCCACAAAAAATCTCCAATGACCTCTTGCCAAGTGGCCTTCAGTCCAAGGTCCAAGGGTCAATGTTTGACCAATGTCCTAAAACGAAAATGGTAGGTGACAGGAATTAGCAGGTGTTATCTTAAATTCATCTCATGAATTAAGATAAATTCTTTCTGAGTTGGACAAGCTCTAGTCAGACTGTGAGAAACCTTCTCAAGGTTCTCTGGGTGAGTCAAATCACATTTGGCTCAGTTGAGATAGAAAATATTACACGAGGAGAAAGTTAGGCTCAATCGTGTGCTAGCACGATTTTCTTGAACATAATTGGATCTAATCCAAATCAATCGAACTGGGCTAGCTCAATTGATGACATCCAGACCCTAACTCTTATTTGTGTGATCTAGTTAGGTTCATTTTCGTATGGTAATGAGACATGTTGTGATCTTATCATCGACATCATCGAAACTCCTTTCGATGGACCAGAACTCTTCTGATTTAGATAATTAGAATGATCGATCATCAAAATCATTCTAATTGCTCTCAAAATTCATCAGTGACACCTAGCAGTATATGGTGGCAACCCATCAGAAATGAAGATGAACCTCTCGGTGCAGCTACCTTTGTGATTGAGTTCTTCTATCATGAGTTCCGACTGAATTAGGGTTAAGGTGAACTCATCAAACCCAACATTGGTCATATGAATCAATTGATCGATTCGAGTCTGATGTGAAATTCCAATGGAAAACTCTTTTTTATTATTTCACTCTGTCATGGCCATGGGCTTAAGGACTCAATATTTCGATCATCATAGGACTACTCCTCTTATCTATCGAGGTTGATAGATCCCTTCTTGGTGCGATCTGGTTCCTACAATGAATATGCTACAGCCAACATACACCTCAGGGTTCTGAATGGCTAGGAGATCAAGTTATGGTTTAGTCAAACTATAACACACTCAAGGTGAACTGTCGATGTACCTCAGGTCAAAGAACTAGACACACAGCTGCAGCATCGAGCTAGTCATCGACGATAAGGTAGATTTTCTTATGGCTGCTCGAGGTGGTCACGCTCAGTACTCTCATTCTCAATGAATACCTATACTCTCGCTCTGGTGTCTCTACACTGTAGACTCAAGACACATCTATCCTAAGAAAGTGATCATACACCAATCTTCCAGATCGATCACCATTCTCATGATGATCCTATGGTCAGGAGCTGTTTATGAGTTAGTTATGTAAATTCATACCTTAAATTTTTCACTCTTGAAAATATGAATTAACATTTTTACTAACTCAAAGGATGTATCACAAACATAATGTACATAATGTGATAGTAGAATAACCCTTTTATTCATTTATAGTCAAAATTATAAATTTGGCCCTTACATTTGTACAGGAATGTGTCAGCCAATTTGGCATCTAGGGCACACGTCTAACATCTTTCTCCTTGGCATGCCAATTTTGGGGCTGATCTCCTCCTCACATGAAGAGCTCCAGGCATCTGAAATCTAGGTGTGAGGTGTCACACCAAAGGTCTTCATCCTCCTTCTCTTGCTACCTTAAGAAGGTATGATGATCCGAGGCTTCATTCTGCTTTTTTGTGATGCTTGACGTGCGCACAAAGTAGAGGGCCTTCACATCCAGGCCTTGCAAGGCTTTGAATCAAGAAACCCCAAGAGATCTTTTATCCTTATTCTATTGCATAGCAGGTAAAAGATAAAATTTATGTTAGATTATTATAGAAAAATTTTTAGATGCTCCCTGGTGATCCGACCTTGAATCGGATTATTTTTGATAATTGGTATTAGAGCCAGGATTTGATATATGGATGCATAAATAATTTTTTTTAATAGATTTATATATGGTATATGATTAAAAATTTATGTTAGATATTAAATCTAATTTAGACCTATTTAAATAAAATTTATGATCTGATTTTGATTAGAATACATGATCCTAATCAATGGTTGGTTAAGATTTGTTATAAATCTGTTATAATAGAATTTTCTTGTAGCAGATTTTTATTGAAATAACAATCTATTTTAAAATCTATTTCAAATTAGTTTTAACAAAATTTTTATATTATTATTTTGAGTTAGAAGTTAAACTTATTTTAAATCTAAATTGAATCAATTTTGATAGATTTTCAGATTTGATTTCTAACAAAATTTTGTACAATGTCGAAATAGATCTAACCAAAAATTTAATCTTTATGTATTCATATGTGTATCTAAATATTTTTCTATATAATTTTGGATCTGAATTTAGTACTTTATATCTTGTATAAATTAAGTTTTAGATTTGATATGATGTATGTAATGCATTAAATCTAATTAGATTAGATAAAGAACATGATTGATATGATCAAAATTATATACATGCCAACTTTATTTTGATAATTACATATAAAGATGATTTTATTTGAAATTAGATTTCAGATCTTAGTAGTCCAGTACTCAGATTGATGAGATCACCAGAATGTCCGATCATAAAAGGAAGTAGGAATTAATGTCCCTCTTTTACCCATTCGACAGGTTTTCTTATGACGTGTAGGGGTGTCATTGTGATCTTATTTTTTGAAGAAAAATAGTGAATAATTTTTTTAAAATTATTTTGATCATGAATATATTTTGATTAGATCTAATATAATTTATGACTTATTATAATTTCAATAAGATAAATTTAGATATAAAATTATTTTAAGATCTGAATAGCATATTACATTAGACATAATTGGTAGTGATCTAAATATAATCATGATACATATGATGTATATATGAAGTTTAGATCATAATTATGCATCTTTAATTGTTAAACATAGATATAAAAATTAATTTTCATGATATGAAATATATGGTATGCTTTACTTAAAATCCTAGTAGAATAGTTCTACAAATTAAAATACACATTTTACATATTTAATTTAAAATTAAGTTTAAAACAATCTAGATTTGAGAATTAAAGATTTTTTAAGACACCACATAAATTGATGGGCAATGGATTAGCATGGATCAGGTCCTTCTATTGGATTAGACCTAAGATTAGAAATAAATATGGACTAAATAAAGAAATTGATTAAATTTAATCAAAAATTAAATTAGATTAGGTCAGAATTTTTCTAGATCAACCTCAATAGTTGTAGCTTGATCAAGTATATATTTTTGACCATACTAAAAGAACTATGATCATGGCTTAATGGTTCAACCTAAATCTTCTAGTGGATCAAATCGAAACTAATTAACCAGTTGGTGTCTAAAGTAAGTTTGACAATTTTGATCGATGGTTATTAATTAGGAGCTACTCATCTAGATGATGTCTATGATGAGTTAATGGCATATCCCTCCCACCAATCTCACTTACCTGGCCAATATGATAGATTCTGTTTTGATTAAATTACTAATCGATTCGAGCTGACCCATGCCATTAAGATAAATTAGTGTGGCAGATTTAGGCATCTTTAGACCAGCTTGTATAAAGTTCTCTTCATGACTTGGTGAAGTCAGTTGGAAGATTTATGATTTGCAGATCAATTTTTTTTCTTATTCTCAAGTCATTAAATCAAATTTTTTAAATTATTAGATCCTTAAAATGATATAATTAAGGAGATAACTACTTTGTTGCCTCCCATTAATGCCTAGACATTCATTTGTTGGATACACTTGGTATAGTCATATTAATGGTTAGACCTAATCAAGATTTTCAGTGGAGGCACCACACTCCTGCTGAAAAGATGCCTAGGGCAAAACTTAATTGCTAGAAATTATTTGGAGAAATAATTGATTAGGCATCTACCCATGGATGCACTATGGTTGGCCAAGCCACACTCAGATCTGAATACAGTCTGTATGGATTTCAATACCAGCTAAAGAATTAATGTAATTCTTCAAATTGGAGGTAAAGGCTATCAATTCGTATAAAATAGTGAAAGAACTTTTAGACTAAAGTCTATGTCTTTAGGATTAAAATTAATTCATATACTAATAGTTTTTTATTTTTTTTAGCTATGGCCAACACACTATCGCTTCATTCACTATTGGACAGTGACAAGCTTATCGGATCCAACTTCGATAGCTGGTATCGAAAGTTGAAGATCATTCTGGAGCATGAAAGGATCTTGTATATGCTTACAGATCCTGCACCTGAAGAATCTGTTGTTAACACACCTCGTATTGTGAGAGATACTTATTTGAAGTGGCTTAGTAACCGCACGACTATACATTGCATCATGAGGGTAGTTATAAATGATGAACTTAGTCGTAAGTTCGAGGATGCACAACCAGAGGATATGATTCATGCTGAATGAGTCCTTCGACACTCCTGAGAATGTAGAGAGATATAAAACCTCTTATGCTGTGTTCAATGCCCATATACGAGAGGGGGCATCAATCATCAATCATGTATTGTATATGATCGAGCAGATTACTTAAGCAAACTTGGCTTTCTATTACATGAATAGTTGGGTAAGGATGCTATCCTAAACTTACTACCGAAATCCTACCTATCCTTCTTGAGTCATTACAGAATGATCAAATCTGTAGTAAACTATCATAGTTTGCTAGTATTACTATAGACGTTCGAGAAGGACCATCAGCTCTGAAGGAGTCGGTGCATATAGTGGGAGGTTCATCTGCAGGTCATCGATCCTCTAAGAGAGAAAAGAAAAAAAAGATGCAGAAGAACTGTGCCACTGATCCAAAGCCAAAGTAGAGCAAAAAAAATCGAAAGTCAATAAAAGCCAGGCAGAATACTTCTTTTCAAAAAGCTGGGTAATTGGCAAAAAAATTGTCCTACATATATAGCTTTCCTTAACCCAATAGATCAAAAAACAAGAGAAACAAGCAATCAGTTGCTTTACAAGGTACTTATATAATAATTTTCTATAATTTCTTTATTTGTGATACTATTATCTGAGTATTGGATACCAAAAGTCTGATTAATATTTGCAAGTCGTTGCAGGGACTATAGGTTAGTAGAAAATTTAGAGAAGGCGAGCAGTTCCTGAATATTAGAGATGGAAGTCTTATTCTAATTTTAATTTTAAGAACTATGCTGCATATTTTTGAGTTTAGTAGTGTCATGTTAGATGAGTGTCATTAGTGTCCTTCCTTTATGATGAATGTTATCTCTATAGGCCTTTTGACCAAACATAGTTTTAAGTTTTTAATAAAAGATGATTTTTGTGATATCATTATGAATGATACTATAATTATGCGAGGATAATTAAAATATGGCATATACTTAATATCATAATCTGTTGGTGTAATACACACATCATACAAATGCTCTAGGATAGATAATGTTAGCGATTTCTATCGATAGTATTGTAGGTTGGGTCATGTGAACAAGAACAAGATAAACAGGTTAATCAAAGAGGGTGTCCTTGAAATTAATGATTATGAATTATTACCGACCTGTTAATCCTGTCTACTTGATAAGATGATCAAATCATCTTTTAAGAAAAAAGATGAATGAGCCAATGATGTTCTAGGTCTAGTACATAGTAATATATATGGACCTATAAATATAGGTGCTAGAGAAGGATACTATTACTTAATTACATTTATAGATGACCTATCGAGGTATAGATATATCTACCTTATAAAGCATAAATTTGAATCATTTAAAATGTTCAAATGATTCCATAGTGAAGTAGCAAAACAGACTTGAAAGAGTATGAAAACTCTTCGGTCAAATCGAGGAGGTGAATATCTCACCAGTGATTTTCTGATATATCTTGAAGAGAATGAGATTCTCTCATAATGAATGCCTCTTAAAACACCACAATATAATGGAGTGTCAGAAAGGAGGAATTGAACACTGTTAGACATGGTTCGATCCATGATGGACTTTGCGAATCTTCCAATCTTCTTTTGGGGATTTACTCTTGAAACGGCCTGCTATATACTAAACAAGGTTTCGAGCAAGTTTCTCAATAAAACTCCATATGAGATATGGACAGGGCGTAGGCCAATGTTCTCACACCTTAAGGTTTGAGAGTGTCCAGCTTATGTCAAGCATTTAAAGACAGATAAGCTTGGACCAAAGTTCGATAAATATTTGTTTCGTAGGGTACCCAAAAAAAACTAAAGGATACTACTTCTACCTCGTTGAAGAACAAAAGATGTTCGTTAGCAACAAGATAATCTTTTTGAAAAAGAAGTTCCTTAGAGAAGAAACTAATGCTAGCAAAATTGAACTCGGTGAAGTTCATGAGGTAGAAAAATCGACACATATAGAATTAGATTAGATTGGAGAATCGAATCCTGAGCTTGTAAAAGCACCATTAAGGAGATCCGATAGAGTACCACATCAACTGGATAGATACTATAATTTTTTGATCCAGGATGATGATCCTATCGAACTAGATGAGAACGATGAGGATTCAATCACCTATATGGAAGCCATGCAAAGGCACGACTCTTAAAAATGGCTTGAGGCCATAAAATTTGAGATGGAGTCCATGGAGATCAATGGTGTATGGACACTAGTTGATCTACCTGAAAGGGTAAAATCCATAGGGTGCAAGTGAATTTTCAAATGAAAAAGAGGAGCAGATGGAAAGATGGAGAAGCTCGTCTAGTTGCCAAAGGTTACCGTCAGTATTATAGTATCGACTATGATAAGACATTCTCTCTTATGGTAATGCTCAAGTCCATCTGAATTATGCTTGCAAAAGCAACATACTTAGATTGTGAGATCTAGCAAATGGATGTCCAAATGAGGAGCTAGAAGAAGAGGTATATATGATACAACCTGAAGGGTTCACATTCACAGACGAATCTAAAGTGTGCAAACAAAATAGATCCATTTATGAACTAAAGCAAGCATCTAGGAGTTGGAACATGTATTTTAATAAGGTGATCAAAATGTATGGTTTCATTAGGAATAGAGAAGAGCCTTGCATCTACAAATGGGCTAATGATTCTATAGTCATCTTCTTTGTACTGTATGTAGATGACATACTGTTAATAGAAAATAATATCCCAGCTTTGCAAGGTGTAAAGCTGTGACTATCATCACAGTTCTTCATGAAAATTTTGAGAGAAGCATCCTACATCCTAGGGATGAAGATCTATAGAGATAGTTTTAGAAGATTGCTTTGATTGTCCCAATCTATGTACATTGATACCATGTTGAAACAGTTCAACATGAAAAATTTTAAGAAAGGCTATCTTTCGATTGACGATGGAATTACTTTCTCCAAGAAGGATTGTTCGACAATCCCTTAGAAGAGAGAGCATATGAGTAGAATCTCATATGCTTCGACAGTGGGATCTATTATGTATATCATGATGTGTATGAGGTTGGATGTGGCCTATTCACTAGGGATAGTGAGTAGGTATCAGTTTGATCCGAGTGAGAACTATTGAAAAGTTGTGAAGACAATCCTTAAGTATTTGAGAAATACTAAAGACCAATAGCTTATCTATGGGGACGTTGACTTAAAACTTGTGGGATATACTGATTTCAATTTTCAGTCAAACAGTGATGACAGCAAAAACATGTCAGACTACATATTTATTTTAAATGGAGGAGCAATATGCTGGAAGAGTTTCAAGCAACATACTATGACTATTTCAGTATGTAAAGCAGAATATATTGCTGCATTCGATGCTACAAAAGAGGCAATGCAATTGCGAAAGTTCATCATCAAGCTTGGAGTGACACGCTCAGTTGATGGCCCTATTCTGCTATACTGTGACAGCACTAGAGCCATAGCTCAAGTAAAAAAATCAAAGTCACACCAGCATACCAATCATATTCTGCATCACTATCACCTTGTATGTGAGATCATGGATAGAGGTGACGTTGAGCTTCAGAAGACTGATAGAAAGGAGAACCTAACCAACCTCTTTACTAAAACTTTTGGGATCAAAAAGTTTGATGATTACAAGTGAAAGATGGGTATAAGATACTACTCTGATTGACTTTTGTCTAAGTGAGAGTTGTTAGAAAATATGTCCTAAAATCAATCATTTGGATGATTGTACTCTTTCTGTAATATATATATAAATTATTTATCAATGAATAAAAATTATTTTGATATTTTTAATTACAAAATTACATCTTTCTTACTAGAACTTGTATTGTGATGAAATTTTTAGAACTATAAAGTAATCGATAAAGAAGAATTTATCGAATAATTTTTAAACATATTCACAACCAAATGATACATCCTTAAAGGATGATGACATTTATCGAGTGAATGTTGTTGTGTACCATATAAGTTGGTTGTCCTCTTAATCAAGGAGTGTGGAGATACTGGTATGACATACAGATGAGATATAGGAGTATATCATCACTGAACAAGTGACTCACCTGCTGAGCACTCTACTGTCAAGAATAGCTCATGAAGTATATGAGCATAAGTATCTCTCAGACTTGAGATCACCATAGTGACGTAAAAATAACTCATTATGCTTTGGTGTCGGACTATCTGCATTTCTAATGTATTGACAGAAAGCTACTGGGTACAGTCAAGTACTTGCGAAGTCTGTGTGTGGATCAAGTTGGGATTGATCCTATTGGAATTTGGGATTTGATGTATGCATGTGTTTCAAAAAATTTATTTTTTAAACACCATAGTAGAGAACAAGATTAAAATACTTTTAATCTAAATTATGCATGCATGAAAATATAAAATCACATAGATCTATCTCATATATTGAAATTGATATTTGCTAAAATTCAAATTGTGATCAAATCACATACTTGTTTCGCAATCTTTTTCTTCAAATCTGGATCTGAAAGAGAAGAAGTTCTCTCTTAGCCGCATAAGTGTCCAACCTCTACAAGTATCCACTCAGGATTAGCTTGGAATAGCCCTCTTTAATTTGAATTTTTTTTTCTAAAAATTCAGCCTGCTGAATCTGAACGAAGTCTGGATCATAATCAACACTTAATCTCTTTCCTTGATCTTCTTCTTCTCCTCTTCTCTAGAATTTTTCCTAGCTATGCGCTGCTACCAGATGCTAGAAATTAGCAAAGAAGAGGCACCCAACAGCCTTGGGTGTGGAACACCTTAGGACATGCATCCCAAGAGAAGGGGCGTGTAGAATGCCCAAGAGAGGAGAAAAGGGGAGGAAGAGAGGACGTGGAGACCTTTTATGGGCATGGGGGCTGCTGGTTTGGATGCTCAAGGGACCTTAGGGGAGGTCCCTTTAAACAGGCATGAGGATTAAATCCTATTCAATCTCATAATACAAGTCCTACTTGCATTGGATTTTCTATTAACTTAGGTTATCTAACTTACTTTAGGATACCCTATAGGCGCCAACAATTGAAGCCCTTGCACCCATAATTAGACACTCCAAAATACAACCAAGAGATGCCCCATAAGAGATCTAAAATGTTGGGTTCCGACCACACAGCGAAAAGTAATTTTTAAAAATTTTAAAATCAAACAAGTTAATAACTTTGTCGAATAAAACTATTAAGCCAGAATCCAAACCCTAGAATCACTTTGTCGATATCGATAAAATAAAAATAAGCATGCAAAAGAGATAGAATTTTATACTTTTATCAAAATAAAAAAGTGGCATATTGGTGTTCTCCACATGACCCCAAGATAGAAATTCTCTAATGGTGATCCACATGAAAGTTGGCCAAGGTCCTTCCCAACCGGTGCGCTGCCGCAGCCTTGTCTTCTCAAAAATACTGCCGGCTTCGAACTTGCATTACGATCATACCAAAATCTAGTTGCTTTGGATCTTACTATTAGAATGACACCAAGAAGACACTCTTCAGATGTCTTACAATCTAGGATTTGATTTTTAGTTCTAGCATACGAAAAAATCAAACCCTAGGGTATACTAGCAATATTTGCTAAAAATCTCACCACCTTTCTTGCAACTTTTGCCACTTAAATTTCCCTTACCTTTTTCTCAAATTTTTTCCAAAATTTTTTTTATGATTACAACATCCCTCCTCTCTAGTTTCAATCCAAAATCATGATAAGAAAATAAGTGGGGCATCCCATATAAATAGGGACCAAGGGACATCACATGGGATGAAGGGGTGCCAACCTCTGGCACTCCATTTTCTCACGGGGGGAATAAATTCACCATGTAAAATTTTTGATACATCAGATACTTGCAGTAGAAAGACTCTTCCTCCTCTATGTGTCATAAAAATTTTATATTAAATTGGTGACAAATCAATGGATATCTGGTTTATCTTTTAAGGCAATGCATTTAATTAAGAGCCTTCTTTAAGAAGGACTCTTCATTTCACATGCTAATTTGAGATGGGGTGGCATTTATTTTTTTGTGTGGCTTTTGATGGGTGTAGAAGAATCCTTCTCCACTTGAAATTGGTTTAAGTTGGATAAGGTTTCAATTTAAATTGACCCAATCCCATTGGATCAAAGGCAACTGGTCTAGGTTAGCTCAAACACTTTGAACCAAACCAATTTAAGAACTTGGGTTAATATAATGTGCTAGCATATCAAATTAACTCATAAATTTTATATTAAACTTTAATTAGATCAAATCAAAATTAAATCTCAAAATGTATGACCCATTAGGTTTTAAATCTAGCCAGCAGTGGACCAAGACTTTCGACGTAACCTTAATCCGATGAGATTAGGTCACCCAAAGAGTCCCAATCAACGTGGACTCTTCCAAATTTATTTCAAAATTAAACTCTTTTAATTTTGATGAATCTACAAGTTAAGATTAATTTCTAACAATATATCATGACTATCCAAAAGATTTAAAATTTTGATAAAAAATTATCAAAATTCTTTCAGTGGTAAATTTTTGTGTAATTCAATCCTTCAATCAAACAATATCTCAAATGAGCTGTGGGTATGAAAATATGTCAAACACAATCACTTATCATTATGTATCTCGATCTGAAGGTGATGATTCAGTTGATGATACATTAGAAATTTTTTTTTAATTATCATCCTATTTTGGTCAAAGACTTTCGAATCATCGACCTATAAGATCACATAGAATGTTCGCTCTCCTTATTAGGAGTGACTGATTTCTTATTGATCATTCATAACCTCCATGCACTTTTTACCATATCCAGAATACCAAATACAAGGATCAAAAAATCTAGTTAGGAAGTAGACCAAAATATGGATCCAAATACACAAGATACCATAATGACCTCAGGTCTAAGGATCACTTACACAACTCTCACTATAGAAACATCAGTTGACATGTAAATAAGACTCTATCTGATATTCTCTAGTAGGTCTATTTAGTGAACTTATTCTCTAGTGAGCACCTATATCCTTGTATTAGTGTCACCATACAAGCGGTTGTGAGATCAACCACCCTCATTTCTGAGCATACATAGGACATGCCAGTCTTACCGATGTCATTGATCTCTGACTCAATATACCAATGACTATGAATGTTTTAGGTCATGGCTATCAAGGATTTAGATCTCACTGACGTGATCTCATCACGGCCCTAAAACCATTATCCAAACCTATGAGGTTCATTATAATCTTAAGAATAATAAGATACAGTATATAATGAATCAAAAATATCTATTTATTAATAATATAAGTATCAATTATTGTTGAAAAATATGTCCCAAAAGCCAATCATCAACCTGTGAACGATTGAGCAACCTTGTATTGTAATTGATTTGTTAATAAAAAAAATATATTTTTGATATTTTTATCATAAGTTTTCATCTTCTAATGAACTCTGTTATTGTGATAAAGTTTTTAGGACTATTTAGGTTCGATAAAGAGAGGATTTATCGATTAGTCTTTAAAACTGTTCACGACCAAATGATAGGCTGTTAATAAGGACGACAGCTTCTATCGAGCATAGGTCACTGTAGGCCATATGGGTTGGTTGTCTTTTTAACCAAAGAGTGTAGAGACACTGGTATGGCATACAGGTGAGATGTAAGGATACATCATCATTGAACGTGACCAACTCCAGAACATTCTACTGTCGAGAATATCTCTGATGGGATATAGGTATAAGTATCCCTTAGACCTGAGATCACCTCAGTGACTTGCAAGCAACTCACTGTGTTTTGGTACTGGACTAACTGAATTTCTAATTCAGTGACAGAAGGCTTCTGGGCACAATCAAATACTTGCGAAGTCAGAGTGTGATCAAAATGGGATTGACCACTCCAATTGAAGAAGAATGAGTCGTTGTATTTTAATTTAGCAAAATCTTTGCCAGGATAATCTATCAAATGGATTTGATATTTTAAAATATAATGTGGACAACCTGATCAGAGTTGACAGTTGAACTCTGAGGTGTCCTATGAGCATTTTAGTCAAGGGGATGAATTATATGAAAACTATATCCGTATGGGTTCTAAGGATATTGTTCTACACATTTGACCTATCCGGCCATCGGGTACCATTGCTAGATGGTCACTTTGATTGGTATAAAAATTTATTTCTATACTATCGACTTAGATTCAGACCTATGAAGTCACACACATTAGAGTTCATAATCCGATCGGATGGTTGATCAACGATTAAGAATCGTTCTAGGGTTAAACGATCAATACGATTAACATTTAACCTAGTGCAAGTGTTACAGGAGGATCGATTAGCAATTTGATTACTAATTGACTTAATTTGATTAAGCCAATGGGCTGAGATTAAGTCTAATTGAATATAATTTAATTAAATTTGGTTGGGGCTTGATTGGATCAAGTCCAATTGGTTTATTGGATAAACCAAATGTAAGAAAAAACTAGTCCTAGTTCAATTAAGACTTGGGTCAACCTAATTTCTAATTTAATTAAAAAATTAAATCTAATTTAATTTGATTAAATTAAGTTCTTAATTAGGTTAAGACCTATTTTAATTGGATTGATTTGATTTTAATTTGATTTGATTTGATTTGAGAAACCAAATTTGAACAAGTCATAGATTGAATCTTAGTAAGACTAGGATTCCACCTTGTGCCACCTTAGCCCCCCATGCCCACTCTCTCTTATTTTGTGCAACAAAACCTTCTCTCCCAGGCCTTCATGGATGCCCAAAGCTTTCCTCTCTTTCTCTCTTACATGGAATGTGGTTGTAGACCAAGTCAAAGTAGGAATTAGTTTGGATTTCAAATTCTATGAGATAGAATTTTAGGAAACCAAAACTCTTTCCTTATGGTACTGATTTTATCCAAATATTTTTTGAAATTTTTATGACTTTTATGGCACATATCGTGCACCCTTTTCTGGTGGTCCATGGTAGAAAAAGAAGGAGGAGGCACCCAAGAGTTGGGCGCCACTTGTCTTACCCTGTTTGGATTTTTCTTGACTAGGTATTTGACCTAGACAAGGATTCTTCATATCTCATTATTTAAAATAATTTTTTTCTTGAAATTTTTGTGGACTGTAAAGCATTGAGAGACCTTTGGAGTGTGTAAAAGTCAAGGAAAAATAAAATTAAAGCATGGAGATATAATAGACACAAAACTATGTGTCTAGGTGAGAGCAAAGAGAAGAAGAAGAGGGTCTTCTTCTAGGGTTGCTGTGTTCACCTCTTTCCTTCCTCCATCTATGAGTTTTCTGAGAGTGTCTCATATTTAAAACTTTTTCTTCTACTTTTCATCTTTGGAAGAGTCCAAATCAAGAAGAATGAGGCATCTGATCGACCATCGAAGAAGGATCAGCATAGTACTAGCATACTGTGCTGATTTTCTGGACCAAGACTTCTGATCGTGATTCGTGAGCTCTTGTAGATGACTCCTAGAGGTTGGATGCATGTGCAGCTTGCAACATCATCCTCAAGCCTGGATCAGCAAAGTTAGAACATCTTGTTGGAGAAAATTCAGTACAGGGGTAAAATGATAATTTTAAAACTTTTTCAAAATTATGATTTTACAGTGAAAAAATATTAATTAATCTAATTAATTAATATAAAGTTACCCTATACTAGGATCTAAATATGATATATAGCATGCATTCATTTAAATTTAAAATTCAAATTCGAACAGTAAACACTTTACTGTAATATTTTCAGAACACAATACCTTTGTGCGGGTAGTAGATCACCATAATCTAATCACTATCGGGAGAGTCTGATTATCGTAATATAGCCACACAGCATGTCTAGCCTCTGTGGATCATCCACATGAAGCTTCCGGTCTGATCGACTCCTCACGAGTGCTAGCTTGTTGTAGAGCCCTTTTGACGGTGGATGCTGATCGAACTCCTGCGATCGATGTCTGTCGATTCTTCAGATGCTCTGGATCATCAACAGACATACTTGAGAGGATGTTAAAGATCTCTCTGAGATTTTGTGGGCTCACGACACTCGTAGCTCACTTTCTCACTTCCCGAACCCCAGGCTAAAACTCTAGGAAACTCACCGGAAATCTTGCACCCACTTTTTTTTCTTTTCTTTCTTTTTCTCTTGGAAGGATATGGACTTCCTTCTCATGCATAAGACTTCTCACGCCCCAAAATTTTTCTCTAAAAATCTTCTTCTTGCATGCCCCACTCTTCTCCTCCTCTTATAACAACGTCAAACGTCTTATCCAAAAGAAAGGATAAAGATGAGTAATTGCACATTTGAATTCAAATCAAATTTTGAATTCAAATGGACACCAACTCATCCCTTATTCACTAAAGGCGTAAGGCATGGCTTAAATTATGCATGGAGTGATTTCATGAGAAACCTTTTCTCATGTAATAAATAGGACATAAAAAAAGGGATAAGGTGCAAAGATTGATTGCCCATTCAAATTCAAACTTTATTTTGAATTTGAATGGCCAACCAATCATCCTTATCCATCCATTTGGCACATTAAAGTGGGGCGTGGAGAGGGCTTGGCGTGAGGAAAAAATTCATGAGAAGTTCTTTCTCATGAATCCAAATGGGTGCAATGGAAGTGAGGTGGCGCATGGAGATTGGGTCAAGGTGGTTTAATTATTTAAACCAACCTAATTGAACCAAATAAGTTAGGTCCAATTAGACTAATTTAAACCCAACTTAATTAGACTTAATTAGGCTCAATAAAATTTTAATCAAATCAGGAATTGACTAAGCCCAACCCCTGATCAAATCAGGGACCAAACCATCTCGACGATTAGGTCAACTCTTAACCTAATCGGGTCAAACCCAACTGAATCCAATTCAATTAGACTTGATTCAAAAATAATTACTCAATCAAATTGAGTTAATTAGTGATCAAATCACTAATTAAACCTCTCATTAATACTGAGTCCAAATTCGATGGGCAATCAGGCATTAGAATTCATCGATATGTAACCCTGATCGAAAAATCCCAATCAGTGGGACTCTTGACCCCGGTACCCATAATGTGTGAAACCCATGATCAGAGAATCCTGATTCTCGATCATTGAGTTCCAAACATGTAGGATTCTACATCAGCCATCAGATCAGATAGAAACCTCTAATGTGTGTGACCCCACAGGTTCGAACCTAAGCCGGTAGTATAGGAACCAATTCCTGTACTAATCGAAGTGACCATCTAGCAATAGTACCCGACGATCAGATAGGTCGAATGGTCGCAATCGCAATACTCAGAACCTACGTGAATATGATTACTGTATAATTCATCCTTTTGACCTCTGTGTTTAGGATGACTCAGGGTTAAACTGTCAACCCTGATCAGATCATCCAAATCGTACTCAACTCAAACAGTCCTGTGACTCCTCACAAGGACTACCCTGGCTAAGATTTTGCTAAATTGAAACATGACTGTACACAGCTCCTAAACTAGAGTGGTCAATCCCATCTTGACACACGTACCGACAAGTCAAGTACTTGACTACACCCAGCAGCCTTCCGTCACTGAATTAAAAATTCAGGTAGTCCAGTGCCAAAGTGCAGTGAGTTGCTTGCAAGTCACCGTGGCAGTCTCAGGTCGGAGGGATATTTATACCCATAATCCATCGGAGCAAATCTTGACAGCAGAAATAGCTCCGGAGTCGGTCACGTTCAGTGCATATGTACCCTTACATCTCACCTGTATGCCATACCAGTGTCTCCACACTCATTGGTTAAGAGGACAACCAACCTATATGGCACACAACGACCTATGCTTAATAAATGTTGTCATCCTTGGTAACAACATATCATTTGGTCGCGAACAGATTTAAGGACTCAACGACAAATCCTCCTTTGTCGAGTTAAATAGTCCTAAGGACTTCACCACAATATGGGAGTTCACTAGAAGATGAAATATTTTGTGATAAAAAATATCAAAATAATTTTTATTAATTATAATTCATGTACAAATACAAAAATGAGCACAACCATCAACAAACTGATGATTGGCTTTGGGACACTATTCCCAACAATCTCCCACTTGGCCTAAAGCCAATCGGTGCAGTATCTAATACCCATCTTCGACTTGTAGTTGTCGAACTCCTTCACCGCAATGGCTTTAGTGAATGGGTCAGTCAGGTTCTCCTTCCCGTCAATCTTCTGAAGATCGACGTCACCTCGATCCATAATTTTTCGGATGAGATGGTAGCGGCGCAGAATATGCTTCGTCCGCTAGTGTGCCTTTGGTTCCTTCGCCTGAGCAATAGCTTCAGAGCTGTCACAGTAGAGCAGAACTGGACCAACAAGGGAGGGTGCTACTCCGAGCTCTGTGATGAATTTTCTCAGCCACACCGCTTCTTTGGCAGCATCTGATGCAGCGACATACTCCATCTCGCAAACTGAATCAGCCACTGTGTGCTGCTTGGAACTTTTCCAATAGATAGCCCCACCATTAAGGGTAAAAATAAATCCCGACACACTTTTGCTGTCATCATGATCAGACTGGAAACTAGAGTCTGTAAACCCTATAAGTCTCAAGTTGATTCACCATAAACAAGCCATTGGTCCTTAGTAGTTCTTAAATACTTCAGTATAGTTTTAACAACCTTCCAGTGATTCTTCCCTGGATCATATTGGTATCTACTCACTACCCTAGTGAGTATGCCACATCTGGTCATGTACATGTCATGGCGTACATGATAGATCCCACTATCGAAGCATATGGAATCCTACCCATACGCTCTCTCTCTTGAGGTGTTGTCGGACAATCCCTCTTCGAGAGAAAAATTTCATGGCCTATCAGAAGATAGCCTTTCTTGGAATTCTCTATGCTGAACCTCTTCAGCATAGTATCAATGTACGTAGACTGAGATAAACCAAGCAACCTTTTAGATCTATCCCTATAGATCCTCATCCCTAGGATGTAGGAAGCTTCTCCCAGATCCTTCATGGAGAACTGTGACGACAGCCAAATCTTTATTCCCTATAATGCAGGGACATCATTCCCGATTAAGAGAATGTCATCCACATACAATACAAGAAATACTACTATTGGACCATTAGCCCACTTATAAATGCATGGCTCTTCCCTGTTCTTAATGAAGCCATACGTCTTGATCGTCTTATCAAAATGTATGCTCCAACTCCGTGATGCCTGTTTAAGTCCATAAATGGACCTCTGTAGCCTGCACACCATAGACTCATCTGTAGATGTGAATCCTTCAGGTTGTATCATATACACCTCTTCATCCAGCTCTCCGTTTAGGAAAGCTGTCTTCACATCCATCTGCCAAATTTCATAGTCCAGATGGGCAACTATCGCAAGCATAATCCGAATGGATTTGAGCATTGCCACAGGAGAAATGTCTCGTCATAGTCTATACCATAACGTTGACGATATTCCTTGGCAACCAGATGGGCTTTATAGGTTTCCACCTTTCCGTCTGCGCCTCTCTTCCTCTTGAAGACCCACTTACACACTATGGATTTTACTCCTTCGGGTGGGTCAACCAATGTCCACACATCGTTGACCTTCATGGACTCCATTTCAGATTTCATGGCCTCCAGCCATTTCTCAGAGTTGGGTCTCTACATTACATCCATATAGGTGATCGGATCCTCATCGTTTTCATCAAGTTCGATAGGATCGCTGTCCCGGACCAAGAAATCATAGTATCTGTCCGGTTGATGTGGTACTCTACCAGATCGCCTTAAGGGTGCTTGAATAATGGGCCACGGATCTAATCTAACCAAATCCGGTTCAGGTTCAGCAACTTGTGTCGGTTTTTCCACCTGTTGAACTTCATCAAGTTCGACCTTAGAGGCAACAGTCCCTTCACCAAGAAACTCTTTTTCCAAAAAGATTGCCTTAAGGCTGACAAACACTTTTTGCTCATCAGCTAGGTAGAAGTAATACCCTTTGGTCTCTTTTGGGTACCCTATAAAATTACACTTGTCAGACCTAGGTCCAAGCTTGTCCGTAATTAAATGTTTAACATAAGTCGGACACCCCCAAACCCTAAGGTGTGAGAGTACTGGCTTACATCCTATCCATATCTCATATGGCATTTTGGTTACAGACTTACTCGAAACTCTATTTAGAAGGTAACAAGCCGATTCGAGCGCATATCCCCAAAGGGAGATTGGCAGACCAGCAAACCCCATCATGGATCGAACCTTGTCCAACAAGGTTCGATTCCTCCTTTCAGATACACCATTATGTTGTGGTGTTCCAGGAGGAGTCCACTGAGAGAGAATCCCAATCTCCCCAAGATATGTCAGAAAATCATTGGAAAGGTATTCACCTCCTTGATCAGATCGAAGAGTTTTAATACACTTTTCAGTTTGTTTTTCTACCTCATTTCAGAATAGTTTGAACATTTCAAACGAATCCGATTTATGCTTCATTAAATAGACATACCCATACCTCGATAGATCATCTGTGAAGGTTATGAAGTAGAAATATCCATCTCTTGCACTTGAGCTCATGGGTCCACATACATCAAAATATACCAAACCCAAGAGTTCACTGGCTCGCTCACCTTTTCCAGTAAAAGGTGATTTGGTCATTTTATCAAGAAGACAGGACTCACAGGTTGGAAGTGATTCACAATCACCTACTTCAAGAATTCCTTCTTGAGCCAACATGTTTATCCTGTTCTTATTGATATGACCTAGCCTACAGTGCCAAAGGTAGACTTCTGACACATTATCTATTCTAGGGCATTTACCAGAGGTTTGAACCACATTAACAGGTTGTGATAAAAAGTAAATTTCATTATTATGTTGTCCAACAAACAATGTAACACCATTCAAAATGATATTGCAAACATTTCCTTTTATTAAAAATTGATAACCGTTCATGGCCAGAAGGCCTACAGAAATAATATTTAATAAAAAGCTTGGACAATAGTGACATTCACTCAGAATTATGTTTCGAGAATTGATTACAAGGTTCATGATTCCTAATGCTAGAACTGAAACTTTGCTTCCATCTCCAACGTTCAGGAATCTCTCACCTTCATCTAATCTTCTACTGACCTACATACCCTGCATCGAATTGCAAATATGATAAGGGCTTTCGGTATCCAATACCCAGACAGTAGTATCACAAATGGAAAAGTTGCAAGGTGTTATCATATAAGTACCTTGCTTCTTGTTCGGCCTGTTCGGATCCAGGGAAGCAATGTATAGAGGACAGTTCCTCTTCCAGTGCCCCTGCTTCTTGCAAAAGAAGCACTCCGCCTGGCTCTAGTCGGGCTTGCGCTTCTTGGTCTGACCCTGTGCAAAGGTCCCAGCATGCAGCTGCACCTTCTTATTCTTCTTCTTCTTGTTGTTCTTCTTCCCTTTCTTAAAGGGTCAATGACTAGAAGAAGACCCTCCCACAACATTCACTGACTCCTTATGGAGCTGGTGATTCTTCTCAAAGTTCTGCAGCAACCCCAACAAACCGTGGTAGTTCACTGCAGGCTTTGTCATCCAAAAATGAGTAAGGAAGGGGAGGAAGGACTTGGGCAATGAATTAAGGATCGCATCCTTACCGAGCTGCTCGTGTAAGGAAAAGCCCAGTTTAGTTAGGCGCTCAATCATTTCGATCATGTACAGTACATGATCAGTGACTGAGGCTCCATCCCTCATCCGAGCATTGAAAATGGCACAACTAGTTTTGTGCCTTTCAACGTCGTCAGGCGTGCCAAAGGAGTTGTCAACATTTGAAGCATCTCTTATGGCTAGGCGTTCTCGAACCTACGGCTAAACTCATCATTCATTGCCGCCAGCATAATACACCGAACGGTGGTGCAGTCGTTGAGCCACTTCTGATAAGTATCTCGAACCGTCCCTCTAACGTTCGGGGCTGGCTCCTCAGGTGTCGGATCCGTTACTACATAAAGGATCCACTCATGCTCAAGGATGATTTTTAATTTTCGATACCAGCTATCGAAATTAGGTCCCATGAGCTTGTCATTATCTAATAATGACTGGAGGGATAGGGTAGTGGCCATAGCTGCATAAAGGAAAACCAGACCTCTATTAGTACATAAATTATAAATACTAAAGACTTGGACTTTAGTCTAAAGTTTCTCTCAGTATTTTATAAACTGGTAGCCTCAACCTCTAATTCGAGGAATTACTTTAATTTCTTAGTGGGTACTAGAATCCACATAGACTACACACGAGCCCAACTTTGGTTGGTCAACCCATGTGCATCTATGGGTAGGTTCATAACCAGTTATTTCTCTAAACAACTTCTAGTAATTGATTTGCCCCAGAACCTAATCAGTAGGCTTTGGCCTCCACTGAAAAGATCTGGTTAGGTCCAACCATTAACATGATTTGATTTGGTGAATCGGACCAATAAATGATCCGATCCGACTTTGGCCGGCCAACCTGACCACCATCAGAAAGACTCAAACCAAATTATCATATTATGAATGATAATTCCATTAGTCAATAAGCACCAGGCCTTTGGGCCTCCAATGATTATTAAAACTAATGGACTCATTATCACTCACTTAATGAGAGACTATGACTTAGTTATCAATACAACTTAATCATTTTTAGAGACAATAATTTTTGAGGATTTTATTAAAGGATAGATGAGAAGAAAATATCCAGCCAATTTCAATCCTCCCACTGACTTCACCAAGTCAGATTAAAAATGATTTAATTAAAACTGGCATTAGGAGCACCTAAATCAGTCAAACTAATTTACCTAATGACATGGGTGAGCCCTAATCACCAAGTGATCTAATCAAAATCTAATTCACCAGGTTGGCCAGGTAAGTGAGATCAGTGATGGGGATAAGCCATTAACTCGTCAGAGATCGAATCACTGTGAGTAGCTCCCGCTTAAAAATCACTGGTCAAAATGCCAAACTTACCTTAAACACCAACCAGTTCTTTAGTTTTAATTTGATCAACTTATTAAATAGGGTTCCACTGCATAGCCATGAATTAAGTCCATCTTGGTCTAGTTAAAGACATGGACCCATTCAACTACAACTATTGGAGTTGAGTCTAGAGTATCCTTGACCTAATCTAATTCAACTTTTGATTAGATTTGACCAATTACTCTAATTTAGTCCATTTCTTTAAGCTAACCTTAGGTCTAACCCAATTATGGACCTAATCCATCTAACCCATTGACCCACAAGTTTATGCAATTGTCTTAGGTCTTAATTCACAATTCTAGACCTACTAGACAACACTTAATTCTTTTAATTAAGTATTTGGGCTGATGGGTCAGAGTTTGGTATTTCGAAAATAATTTTTAAATTTGAAAGGTTTTATTTTTTGTTCACCAAATATGTTGACTCATTTCACAAATAGATCAGCACATTTCATAAATAGCAATCCTATTGCTAATTACATAATAGAAAATAACTCAATCAAAATAAATCATGAATATTCCTTTAGATCTAATCTAACACATTCATGATAAATTTCATAATGGAACCTTTACAATTAATTCCTTTCGCTGCTTCATCTGCATGGATATAATTACAGCGGCACCCCTACCGCCATAGGAGACCCCATCGAATGGGAGGAGAGGGCCTTTAAACCCTACTTTTCTCCTATGATCGGATGGCCATGGCAACCAACCCAATTCGATTACTTGTTAATTGGATCAAGTACATCTAAATATACCAATTTCAAAATTTTAATTTTAAATTTTAAATTTTAAATTTTGAATTTTGAATTTTAAATTTAAAACAAATTTCAAATTTCAAATTTTAAATTTTTGAATTTCAAATTTTGAATTTAAATTTTGAATTTCAAATTTGGAAATTTCAAAATTTAAATTTCAAATTTTATTTTAATTTTAAATTA